>NC_079506.1:2198270-2496199 GCF_030052815.1 Hevea brasiliensis | reverse complement strand
ACAATGCACATCTATCTGCAAATCTTGGAATGCCATCATCAGAAATCCTACCTTCATTTCCACTCATCTAAATCAAGCCATTTCCTCAACTAAGATTCCTTATTTCTCCTTAAGTTATGTTATGAAGATAAACATTTCTGTCCATTTTGATGATGAGGATTTTGATGTCTTCATGCAGCTAAATTACCCTTTAAAGGGAACTGGCCAATTCTTCAGTTTTATAGGTTCCTGCAATGGCTTGATATGCCTTGCTAATTATCATTACGCTGCAAGCAACACCTTTATTTTATGGAATCCCTCCATTTGCAAGTTCATGACACTTCCCAAGCTGAATGTCACCTTCGAAACCCGCGACAAGTGTAGTTCTAATATTGGATTTGGGTTCGAGCCCCAAACAAATGACTACAAATTGTTAAGAATGGTGAAACTCAACAATAATGATAAGCCTGTGATTGAGATTTACTCTCTGATTTCAAAATCTTGGAAAATCCTTAGCAAAGTTGTCTTAAAATATGGTATCGTTACTACTTGTCCACGGGCATTTGTTAATGGAGTTGTCCATTTTGTTGCTTTTCCAGCAATTAAACCAGGTAGAACTTACAGGTTTTTGGTTTTGGGTTTTGATTTAAGGGATGATGTATTTCAGGACATGATTTTGCCAGAAAGTTTTGCCAAGGAGGTTAGGTTTGTGTTTGTGTTTGAGGAGTCAATCATTACTATATTAACAGGAACTTGTCATGGTCCTTATCAGTGCCATTTGTGGGTGATGAAGAAGTATGGTGTTGTAGAGTCATGGACTAAGCTGTTAAACTTTGAGTCACCGTTGAAAGCATTAGCATTACCAAAGGCAATTGGAATTACGAAAACTAGAGCATTACTTTTACAATTCTGCTGTGGGGAGTTTGCTTCATGTAATGTAGAGAGCCAACAGATCAAGCATTGGATTCATCAGGCAATTATTTTGTATAGACTTATGTGCAAAGCCTAGTGCTACTTGACAGAGCAAATCATTATACAACTTCAGGTTAGAAAGGCAGCAAAAAGGGTCAGAAACGGCTTCCGCTAGTAAGAAATAACTTTTTTATCAAATTTTTCTGATTAGCAATTATTTTAATGTTCCCTACCTTGTATATGTTTGTAGTATATTGATCTCTGAGTAGTTTATGCATATCCCTTTCAAGCTTGAATTGCATTTCACTGATGCAAGGGTTAACAGCATGGGAAACCAGGTGAGAACAAGCTTCCACTAGCAAGAAATCTTTGAATAGATGTGTCCAGTTAGAATTAATTGATTATGGTGAAGTTACACTATTGTTCTTATAATCATATCCATTTCAAAATTTAGAAATGTTAATAATCTTAATATTATCATAGCCAAATGAAAGAATTTCATTATATTTTTATGTGACTTAAATTTTGGATATGTCTTCATGAACTCGAGTTGTGATCCGACCTGAAAGTTTCACGCTACGATCCGATTAAGGATAAAAAGTGAGGTCTATGGTGGTAATAGAGGGCACCACTGATCTCTTTAGGGGAGTGGAGGTAACGCCTCATGATATGGACTAGTATAAATATTATAATATTCTACCATTTGTGGTAGAGTTGTGAGATATTTAGAAAATACAATGAGATTAGAATTTGAGAATTTTGAGTGATTGTAGCTCACTTTTTCATCATAGTGGAATTTTTTCTCTTGTAGATGTAGGCCTTAAGTTGAACCACATTAAATCTTATTTTATTCTTATTCTCTTTTCTATACTGTGTGATTATGCAATTTGTTTGTGTGCCTTAGATTTATGTAACTACTACAACAAAATCCCAACCAATGCACGTAGATGAGTTAATAAAAATTAAAAGCAACTTAAATAAATCATTTAGTTCTCAATGTTCTGCTTTTGCTAGATTAGAGTCCTCATAATTATCTCATTCGAAAAAAAAAAACCTATTACTCCATCTGGAAGAAGATGGAGTGAAAATGGTTCATACTTTTAAGTTTGCACTTGTTCGATGGAGGATATCAGCTATAGAGTTCTTGGTGGCACGAACATTAAGAGAGAGGTCATAATCATTGATGTGGATCATATTAGTGATAATTTTATTGAAAAATTGAAGAAGGATCAAAGGAGAAAACAAAGGAAGCATTGTGGAGAGAAAACGAGTGAAAAAACAAGTTTGATACAAGTTTTGGTGGATAGTAAAGGGAGCTACAATTTTTAATAATTTTTTTTATCACCAACAGTCCTAGATCAACTTGGGCTCCTTGTTTAACAAGAGTAATTTTTTCAGAATTAATTTTTAGGCTTTCCTATTCTTTTTAGGACTCAATTATATTTCTTACTTAGGCTAGTACTAGCTAATTTGAATTTAGTTTAAATTCCTATTTAGTAGAGCTATTTTCCTATGAGGATTAGGAGTCTAAAACTCTATAAATACTCCAAAAACTATGTATCTCATATTCAAATTTCAATTAATAAAATTTTAGTAGAGATTTTACTCTCAAATTCTTTCTCCCATATGTTTGTGTGAGTGATTTATCTAGCTTCACTATGTTAGGTGGTATCAAAGCAAGGATGGCAATTGGCAGTGATGATGGCAATAGCCCTCGCGATAGTGATCAGAGAGCTAGAACCCTTGAACTAAGGGACGATGCGTTGCAACATTTGGAGCAGCGTTTGAACTAATTACTAAAGCAACGAATGGACCACAGATTCGAGCATATGGAAAGGCGTCTTGAAGAAATTGTGGATCGCCTTGATACTTTAGAAATCAATGGCAATAGGGATCGGGTAGATAATAGAAGTCCAAGGGATAGTATAGCCCATGGAGACCCTATTGAACGGCCAATTGTTGCACTTAGACATCCTATCTACAATGAGGACTCTGAAAAGGAGGATGAATATGAACAATTCCCTAGACACCAACGACAAGGAGAATATGGGAGGAGAGATGCTTGTGGTTATGATGAGCAGGAAAACAATGATTTTCAGCTCAAAGTTGATATTCCTAACTTTAATGGGAGTTTGAACAATGAGGAATTTCTGGATTAGATAGTTGATGTGGAAAGATTCTTCGATTACATGGAGATAGCTCTTGAAAGGAGAGTGAAAATAGTAGCATGCTGGTTGAAGGGTGGAGCTTTTGCCTGGTGGGAGAGACTGCAATCTAGGAGGGAGTGAGAAGGTAAGGGACCAATTTGAACTTGGTACCGGGTGAAGTATTTGCTACAACAAGAGTTTTTGCCCCCAGATTATGAGCAAATTCTCTTCTAACAATACCAAAGGTGCCAATAAGGTAGCCGAACGGTTCATGAATACACAGCTGTGTATTCATGAGGTTGGCTGAAAGAAACAACCTTCATGAATCCGAAAGGCAGCAATTTGCAAGATATTTGGAGGGATTAAAGCCGTCCATCAAGGACCAAATTGGAGTTCAAGTATTGCGGACCTTATCCGAGGCTATAAATATGGCCTTGAAGGCAGAGATGATGCAAAAGAGGAGTTTCGATTCCTAGAAAACTATAAGTCCAGGTACTAAAGCTAAAGCAAATGATAATGATGGATCTTATGAGAAGTATGGTAGCAACCGTACTAGCAAGGAGTTTGTCCAAGAGGAGAAAGCAGCCAAAAAGCATCCATTGAATGAAGGGAAGGAGAAAGAGATGCCTAAAGCTACCAATTCTTATGCTAAACCGATCTATGGGAAGTGTTTTAGGTGCAACTAGCAAGGGCATCGCTTTAGTGATTGTCCTTTGAGGAAGATGGTGAATGTTATTACAAGAGAAAAGGAAGATGAGGCTGATATTTATTATGAAGCCAAAAGGGAAGAAGATGAATATGAAGAGGAGCTTGATGGGGGCCAAAACTATGTGGTTAGAAGGATGATGCTAGCTCCAAAGCAAGAGGATCAAACACAACGCCACCAACTATTTTGAACCAGGTGCGCTATTAATAATAAAATATTTGGTGTTATTATTAATACTGGTAGTTGTGAAAACATTATAGGAAAAGAGACTGTAAAGAGTTTGGGTTTACTAACCGAAAAACATCCTAACCCATACAATTTGGGATGGATCAAGGCAACAGCTAGCACTATTAAGGTGAATGAAAGGTGCAAGGTTTCATTCTCCATTGGCCAATACAAATATGATGATGTGTATTGTGATGTTGTAGACATGGATGTGGGCCATTTGTTGTTTGGGAGGCCATAACAATATGATGTCAATGCACAACACTCTAGAAGAACTGACACCTATAGCATTGAGAAGGAAGGAGTGAATTATTCTCTTTTTCCATTAAAGAACAAATCAACAAAGAAGGAGGTGCGAACCTTCTTACCAGTCACTAAAGAGTTCGAGGCGGAGGCTAAGGAAATAAAGCACGTCCATGCTTTGTTTGTGAAGCAAATCCTTATGGAGGAGTCAAAAATCCCAAGTGGAGGAGCCTCCTAAGCTAGTAAGACCATTGTTGAAAGAATTTGAGGAGTTGATACCGAATGATATACTGGATGGATTGCCTCCCAATTCCTAGATTGGATGATATGTTGGATTAATTACATGGTGCTAGATGGTTCACCAAGCTAGATTTGAAGAATGGGTACCAGTAAATATGCATAAGATCTAATGATGAATGGAAAACAACATTCAAGACAAAGGATGGGCTTTATGAGTGGCTTGTCATGCCATTCGAGTTGTTAAATGTACCTAGTACTTTCATGAGATTGATGAATAAGGTATTAAAACCCTTTATTGAGAACTTTGTGGTTATTTATTTTGATGACATTTTAATATATAGCAAGTCAGAAAAGGACCACTTAATGCACTTGAGGAAGGTGTTATTAGCCTTGCAAGAGAACATGCTATACATCAACCTTAAGAACTGTAGTTTCATGACCAACAAACTACTATTCTTGGGGTATGTTGTGAGTGCAAAAGGCATACAAGTAGATGAGGCAAAGGTTAAAACAATCAAAGAGTGGCTAACTCTAACTACTATTTCAAAGGTTTGAAGTTTCCATGGGTTAGCTACATTCTATCAACAATTTATCAAAGATTTCAGCACCATAGCAGCACTGATGACGGAGTGCCTAAAGAAGGGAAAGTTCCAATAGGATGAGGCGGCCACAAATAGCTTTGCAATTCTCAAGGAAAAGCTTTGCACCACACCAGTATTAGCTTTACCAAACTTTGAAAAGCTATTTGAGGTGGATTACGATGCAAGTGGAATCAGAATTGGAGCGGTTTTATCCCAAGAGAAAAGGCCTGTGGTATATTTTAGTGAAAAACGAAGTGATGCTAGGAGGAATTGGAGCACCAATGACAAAGAGTTCTATTCATTGGTGCGTGCTCTTAAAACTTGGGAGCATTATTTGATAGGTAAAGAGTTCATCTTGTATTCAGACTATGAGGCCTTAAAGTACCTAAATAGCTAAAAGAGGATTAGCAAGGATATGCATGCAAGGTGGTGCCAATTCTTGCAACATTTTCCTTTTAGGCTCAAGCACAAATTCGGAGTTCAAAATCAGGTAGTGGATGCTTTGAGTATGCATGGAGCATTATTGGTCACTTTGAGCCATGAGATTATGGGGTTTGAGCAACTAAAGGAACTCTATGCCAATGATAAGGACTTTGGAGAAAAATGGGGTAAGTGTTCTCAAGGCCATCCTTATGAAAATTTTTATGTGCTTAATGGGTATTTGATGCATGAGAACTAGCTTTGCCTTCCTCGAACCTCGTTACGGGAGAAGGTAATCCAAGATCTACATGGAGGGGGACTAGCTGGCCATTTGGGAAGAGATAAGACCATTACAGCGGTGAAAAAAATATATTTTTAGCTTAAATTGCACAAGGATGTGACTAGGTTTGTCATAAAGTGATTTATTTGTCAAACTTCTAAGGGAGAATCCCAAAATACTAATTTATACATGCCTTTTCCTATACCTGAAAATATTTGGAAAGATTTGTCTATGGATTTTGTGTTAGGATTGCCAAGAACACAAAGAGAAGTGGATTCGGTGTTTGTGATTGTTGATAGATTTTCCAAGATGGTATATTTTATTCCTTGTAGAAAGACTTTCGATGTAATTCATGTTGCTAAATTGTTCTTCAAGGAAGTGGTTCGTTTGCATGGAGTGCCTAAGTCAATCACTTCAGATAAGTTCTTGGGACACTTTTGGAGGACCTTGTGAAAACTTTTTTATTCATCTTTGAATTTCAGCAGTACAGCAAATCTTCAAAGTGATGGCCAAACTGAAGTAGTTAAACTCACATTGGGAAATGTAATTTGAAGCATTTGTGGAGATAAACACAAGCAATGGGATCTGGCTTTGTCCCAAGCTGAATTTGCCTACAAAAATGCTATTCATAACGCTATTGGAAGGTCTCCATTTTCAGTGGTATACACAAAAGTAGCTCAACATACTCTTGACTTGGTCAAATTGCCTAAAGAAAATGGAAAGAGTGTAGCAGCTAGGCACATCATAGAACAAGTTGTTGAGGTGCACAAAGAGGTAAAGTTGAAGTTGGAAGAGGCTAGCAAGAAGTATAAAGAAGTAACTAATAAACACAAGCGAAAGCAAGTGTTTGAGGTGGGTGATAAGGTGATGGTGTTCCTAAGGTGTAAGAGGTTTCCCATGGGTTCTTATAGTGAGTTGCAACCAAAAAAATATGGACCTTATGAAATTGTCAAACAAATCAATGACAATGCATATGTTGTTGATTTGCTGGATAGCATGGGAATTTCGCAAACTTTCAATGTAGCTGATTTGTATCCATCCCACTCCATGGATGAGCCTCTGTATACTCCTAATGACTCAAACTCGAAGTCGAGTTTTCCCCAAGTGGAGGAGACTGATGTGGATCATATTAGTGATAATTTTGTTAAAAATTGGGAGAAGGTTCAAAGGAGAAAACAAAGAAAGCATTCTGGAGAGAAAACGAGTGAAAAACAACAAGTTTGATTGTTTTTCACTCGTTTTGGTGGGTAGTAAAGGGAGCTACGATTTTTAATTATTTTTTTTTATCACCAACGGTCCTAGATCAACTTGGACTCCTTGTTTAACAAGAGTAATTGTTTCAGAATTAATTTTTAAGCTTTTCTGTTCTATTTACAACTCAATCATGTTTCCTACCTAGGCTAGGACTAGTTAATTTCCACTTTATCTTTATCTTCCTAATGTATATGGATTTAATTTAAATTCTTGTTAAGTAAAGCTATTTTCCTATTAGGATTTGGAGTCCACAACTCTATAAATACTCTCAAAATTATAGATTTCTGATTCAGATTTCAATTAATAAAATTTCAGCTGAGATTTTATTCTCAAATTCTTTCTCCCACGAGGGTGCTCGAGTAATTTATCTAACTTCGCTGCATCAATCTTCATCAACATCATCAGAGTCGTATGCAAGTAGAAATGTTAGTGCCCCAACAAAGAGAACCAAAATGAAAAATCCAGAGCTGTAACCAATGTAGAGTGCCGGCCTGCTGAAAACAGGTTGGCAAAAAAGGACAAACTGAAAATACCAAAATAGAGTTGCAGGGTAAACATCAGCCGGCTTCAAAATGTCTGCATTCTTTTTTGTAAAGCATACCAGCAGGAGAGGTTGTCTCTCTCTCTCTCTCTCTCTCTCTCTCTCTCTCTCTCTCTCTTTTCACCTTCTTTGTGACTAGAAGTCCAGCAAAAGAGCTTAAACAATAGCACTATAAGGCAACTTCTACATCCCTTTTTCTTTAACTTCTCTCTTCTTGTAAACCCAGTCAGAAGCTTTTTCCCACCTTGGGCTACAAGGGCAAGGATATATACATATGTCCAGACTATTTTCCTCAAGAAGTAATGCTAGAAATTCTTCGCAAACTTCCTGCTAAATCCGTAATGAGATGCATGTATGTTTGCAAGTCTTGGCACTCTCTCATCAAAACCCGCACCTTCATATCTACTCATCTTAGTTAAAACATTTCCTCAACTAAAGACTCCCTATTCCTTCTCAGGTTTTTCTCTAACATGAAAGAGTATTTTTCTTTCCAATTCGATGATGAGGAACTAAATGAGAACATGCACCTGGATTACCCTTTAGTTGGCAACCGATACTTCGATTTTATCAACTCTGGTAATGGCGTAGTTTGCTTTGCAGATTGTTTTTACCCTCACAGTAAAACCTTATTCTGTGGAACCCCTCCATCAGGAAGTCCCTGAGACTCCCCGAACCGAATGTGACATTCGAAACCCATGGCAGCTACCATCCTTATTTTGGGTTTGGGTTCGACTCACACACCAACGACTACAAAGTTCTGAGGATTGCAGAATTCAATAATAATGAAATGCCTATGATTGAAGTCTATTCTCTTATTGCAGGTTCTTGGAAGTTTCTTCCTTCAACCAGACAGAAATACAATATCGTTCAGAAATGTAAACAGGCATTCGTTAATGGAGTAGTCCATTTTATTGCTTTTCAGGAAGATGAACATGGTGATACTGAAAAAATGTATGTTCCGGGTTTTGATTTCAGTGACGAGGTTTTCTGCGAGTTTATGTTGCCGGAAGGTTTTGGAGAGCAGATTCTTTCCGTGCTTGTATTTTAGGAGTCAACAATTGCTATTTTCTGTATAGAATCATATTCCCCCATTCAATGTTCCCTGTGGGCGATGAAGAAGTATGGTGACTTGGAATCATGGACTAAGCTGTTCGCAAAACAAGGAGAAGCAGTACCATGGGCATTGGGACTAAGGAAAAGTGGGGAGTTACTGTTGGACTTTTACAGAAGTAGCACCAAGGGCATTGTTTCATATGATGCAGAGAAACAGCAAAGCAAGAGTATTAATATTCATAACAAACGAGGCGACCACTTTCTATGTACTTATGTGGAAAGCTTAGCATTACTTGATAAGCCATAGCCAATTATTAATGTCTAGGTAAGGAGAAAGCAGGCCAGAACAAGGTTCCACTTGTAAGAAATCTTTGCATAGCATGAGTTTGCTCATGGGAGTTTTTATACAATCCACTTAAGGCTCGCTGTAAAAGTAATTTCCTTCTCTGGTTTTCTCTATCCATTTGGGTGTGTATAATGTAAATGAAAGAACTTAATTCAATTGGGCTGAAAGCACTAATATTTTTGGCTAAAGCAGCCAATCATTTTCTTCAAACAGCAAGCTGATTTTCACTGAACGACTACTCACTTTCGTACTTTATTAGTGTCATTTCCTCTACATGATCCAACAGAAACTCCTATAACATACAAACAAACTGAAGTCCATCAATTCATGGTTCCTCTCGACGACCTGTTGTTGTCAAAAGCCTGATGATGAGAGTTGATCACCCGCAAGGCCTAAACCAGTGTTTTTCTTTTTCCTCTAGAGAGAAAGAGCATTTCCTTTTCCTTTCTTCATGCCATAGAATCTTAGCAAATGAAAGATATTGGAGGCATAATAGAGAAAGGGCAACCTGTTTGCGAATATGCTTAAAGCAGATCGCAGATTAACAAGTTCTTGCATCCATTATCAAATCCTGTCTGCCCTCTTAGACACCAAATGGGTCAATGCTCTTCGCAACAAAAAAAAAAAAAAAACTCTGAAAATAGACCCTCTCCTACCTTTGTTTCCGAAGCAACTTTTAACAATGTTACCTCTTTGAACTCATAAAGTCAAATATCTGTGATCTCCAAGCACAGCCTCTTTGGATACCAATTCCTAGCAATAGATAAATTATGATTCCTGCATATGCGCATATTCCTGTATTTTCCTCGAAAGATTATTGAAATCCCACTTGTCCGCAGGAATTATCTAAAAAGCACCTTGTTTGAACACATTAAGACAGAAAGCCTGACAGAGAAGTTATGGATGGAGTTTTCTTTCCTTAGGTTGTATTATGCAAATCCAATTCAAGCATCCAAAAGAATGTACTTTATTCAATATATTCAATATTCAGCAAGTCTTTATCATCTTGGCTTGCAGGTTATTTTTTTTGTATTGACAGAGAACGAGTGCGATCAAGTCTACAAATACATGATTGCAAGAAAAGACAACAAAAAATATTAAAATAAAGATGTTGCATAGTGAAACTTGGCCGGCTTCAATGTCCGGATTCTTGTTCTGCATTATATCAGCAGTACTATTTTTACCTTCTCTTGGACAAAGAATAAATCACACAACTAGAGTACGTGGCATGTTTCAGATTTCTCTTTTTGGTCTCTTTCTTCATGATTTTCCAATCCAGAAGGGTGCATCTTATAATCCTGGGCTAAATCAAAACCCCAAAGGAAGAATTCTTCTTTTCTGTGAGTAATTGTGAAGCTCTTCTCATCTCATCTCATTTCCCATTAAAATTTTTGCTGTTCTTAGTCTCAAATTCTTCCAAAGGAAGAATGAAAAGTCCAGCCTGTTTACCTCAAGAAGTGATTGTAGAAATTCTTCTGAAATTGCCTGTTATATCCCTTGTAAGATGCACATGCATATGCAAATCTTGGCACTCGCTCATTAAAAACGCTGTTTTCTTTTCCGCTCACCTCAAACAAGGCCTTTCTTCAGCTAATGATTCCCTATTTCTTCTCAGAAATTTCTATAATCATGAAGAGCACTTATCCCTCCATTTTGACAATGACGAATTTACAGAATATATGAATCTGGACAAACCTTCAAAACTCAAGCAGTATTACAGTATCATTGGTTCTTGCAATGGCTTGATTTGCATCGCAGATAGTTTTTGGGGTTGTGGCAATGCCTTCACTTTATGGAACCCCTGCATCAGGAAGACCTTAACCCTCCCCAAGCCAAATATCACCTTGAAAATCCATGGTGGTTACCAGGCTTTTTTTGGTTTTGGGTATGACCTACACACAGATGACTACAAAGTGTTGAGAATCGCTGCATCCACCGAGAATGATCAGTCTACAACTGAGGTTTATTCTCTTCTTTCAGGTTCTTGGAAGTGTCTTCCTACACTAGTGCTAAAATATGAAATCCTCGATTCTTTTTCGAAGGCATTCGTCAAAGGAGTTTTCCATTTTATTGCTTCTCCGAAGAATGCTCAGGATAGGATGTTGGTTCTGGGTTTTGATGTGGGTGACGAGGTTTTGCGCGACAATCTGCTACCGGAAACTTTCAATGAAGAGATTCGATCTGTACTTGTGTATATGGAGTCAAACATTGCAATTTTCACACTAGACTCAAATTATCAGTGTCATCTATGGTTAATGAAGAAGTATGGTGATCTTGGGTCATGGATTAAGGTGTTCATTGTTGAGACTCAAGAGGGATTAATACCTAGAGCATTAAGATTTAGGAAAAGTGGAGAATTGCTATTGAGCTTCAGTGAAGGGGAGATCGTTTTATACGATTTAGAGAAGCAGCAGACCAAGAGCCTTGGGATTCATAAGAAACTAGGCGATTGGATTTTCCTACATCCTTATGTTGAAAGTCTAATGTTACTTGATAAAGCTCATCACTAGGGAAAAGTGATGCAACTTCTGATAACAAAGCAGGTAAAATTCAACTCAGGAAAAGAATCCACTAGTAAGAAATTTGTAATTAGCTCTTCCCAATGAGAAAATTACTTCAGAGTTAGCTATCACGTCCCTATATAGTCTGTATACCACTTGATTGCGCGCACGTGTGTGTTTGTGTGTGTGTGTGCGCGCGTGTGTGTATATACATATACAAATTCATGCTGCCAGTAAACCTTCTTTCCATCCCAAACCCTCAATAAATTGTTAATGATTGGTCAGTGAAGTAAAACCACTTTCAAATTGTTTGAAGATATTATGATACGAAAAACTGAATTTCTTGCCAATTGACCATAGCAATGGAAGTAAATATTGGTCTGGTACAGAATAATGCCACTACAAAATCGAATGAATGCACTGCTCTGTTATTTATAGGGGAAAAAATTAGGAGTTACGAATTGTACAACACTAATATGGCGAAGTAACACTTCTGTAACAACGACTGACTAATGATAAAGAGAATAATTATACCTAACTACAAAAATGCAGCTTACAGAAACAATTTCCATTTGATGAAAAGTTAAGTGCAGATCAGGCATCCAATCCATCTTTTCACGCTGGAAACTTACGTTTTATCTCAAATGCTTGACACTGCCAGTCATGCAGCTGCTTGGATTGGCCCGCCAGTTCTAACACCTTGACCACGACCATGAGGCCTTCCCCTGCCACACCCACGACCTGTAAGAAATCCCATGAAGCAATGATTGAATGAACCACTGTCCTATGTCTTAACTCACCATTAAAAAGGGAAGGCATGATCATGAAAAAAGAGGGGGCAAGCCTGCGGGAAGAGGAGGTTAGTACTTGGTGGGAAAAAAAATAACAGGGGAGATTGTTCACACATTGCGGTGTATATAAGGCAACTAACCAAGAAAATAACAGGAAAGGACTGCAAAAGAATCATCAATGGAAAAGGATCTTACCACGGGTTTGAGCAGGCAATCCCCCTGATCCACCATAACCATTGTAATAACCTGAATTCTTTTTCATGTTTCCACCACCATAACCTCTTCCAAGCCCACGGAAACCACGCCCTCCATCTTGACCTCTACCACAATATCCTCGACCACCATCCCAACCCCCATTGCTATGTTCTGCTACACCATTGCTATTACCTACATAATAACAACAGAAATCTGGGATATTGCAACTTTCACAACATAATAGATTAAGTTCACAAGAATAGAGTGGCATGAACGAATGCACCGATTTAGCTTCATCAACTTGTCACCCCATCATAATAAACCCAGTCTCTGGTGCAACGTAGGCTTGTAAAATCATCAGAGAGACTGCCAAGCATTCACTTTAAGTTTAAGAAGATCAGTTAGTTGTTACTTTTTTTATGAGTTCTTTAACACCAACTGATTTTAGTAATCTACAAGTTTGTCTTTCTATTAGTTTAACTTCCATTTTCCTCTTAGAAGTCTCCTGTGGTTAGGTAGCATAAGTTTGACATACTCTTTGTACCTATACATCAACTCAACTCAACTCAACTAAACATTTATCCCAAGAATTTGGGATACCTATACATCACTACTAACAAAAGATTTCCTTGCACCCTGGAATAAGGCCTTGGCTCCACTCCAATTTCAGTCCTATCCCTTTATGGTTAAGAGCAGCTGATTTATGCTTATTTTCATTAGAAAATTAAATTGCAACTTCAAAAAAGTAATATTTTCTAACAATATCAAACCAGGGAAACTATCTATGCTATATTTCTTCCTTGACCACTACTACCTTTGCTTTGCATGTGAATTGCAAATAAAGTATAATATTAAACTTAAGCGGCAGATATTGGATGAAGAAATGCACATGCACCAACAGAGATAGCAGAAAAGGAAATAAGCACCAATGAGAAGTGTGAGCTTACCTCGCTCGTCATCATATTCAGCTAATGGCTTTACTTAATCAGCTGGGATTGGGGGCTGATATCTATCATTTAAGGGAGGGCAAAAGTTCAATAAAGCATGCTATATGCAATCATTATAGACTTAAAAGGAAGGGGGAAAAAAAATAAATAAAGCATGTACTAAAAAAATTGCAATCCCCTCTGACTGACTACGAAAAACAGTGAATTTGAGCTTTTCTAAAAGTGAAGTGAGATAAAGAGGAATAGGAATGCAAGAACAAAAAGTAAGTTCAAAGAGCAAAAATGATCATCCCTTGGGGCCGCCCAGGTCATGTGGAATAGGAGCAAAATGGGCTTGAAATATTTCCCAAATACAGGTCACCCACAAAAACAACAACTAAGCTTTAAGGGGTGTTTGGTTCACCTGTTGGGTGCAGCTGATAGCTGATAGACACCCAAACAGGTGAACTAGAGTGTTTGGTAAGTTTTAAAAAATAAAGCTGATAGCTGATGGGTAGCTGATATGGTACCCATCAGCTGCAGTTTGTATCAGCTCTATTTTTAGAGCTGTTTCTCATCAGCTGATAGCTGATTTGATTTTATTTTTTATTTTGACCATATTATCCTTTTTTATTTAACTCAAAAATTAATATTATTAATACTTTTATATTTTTCATTTATAATTTTAACATTTTAATTAACACATTTCAACTTTGTTAAAATATTTTTTATTAATAACATAAAATGTAAAATATTTATTTATATCTAAAAACTTAAAATTAATTATAAGTTTTTTCTTTATTAACAATAATAATTACTTTATTATTTTATCTATATTTTTTAAATTATTTAATTATTTTTTAAAAAAATTAATTATTTTCTTATTTCAAAATAAAATAAATAATATAATATAATAGATTAATAATTATATTTTTATTTTAATAATATAATAAATGATATAATATATTAATTTGATAATTGTTTATTTAATTTAATAATAAAATAAATAATATAATATAATAAATTTATAATTTTATATTTATTTCAATAATAAAATAAATTATATAATATATATCCTTATTGGTCATTTCACATATCAACAACATCAGCTAAACATAGTTTTACCAAACACTTAACATAAATCAGCTATTATCAGCTACCAGCTATCAGCCATCTGCTAACAGTTATCAGTTGTATTCAACAGTTAAACCAAACAGGCCGTTAATCCCAAACTAGTTGAGGTTGAATATATGGATCTTTTTTCACCATCCAACTCTATTACACACCAGGTTCACCTCGATATCTCCCCACATCATCTTAGACCTCCCCCTTCCCCTTCTCACTCCTTCCCATACTAACTCATAGACGCACAAATGGGGGAAAATGACTTACAAATAGATGCGGCAACAAAAAAAAGAATTGTTTTATTTTTTCATATAAAATAATAAATTTCATTCCAAAGAAGAAAGAAAGAAAGGGGATAAGCTATTCCTTGCTGATTGATATAATTTATAAGACCTAGAATAACAAAACTAAGCTATATTCTATAATCACATTGACAACACAATAAGAGCACTGCACTTTAGTTGATCTCACACATCTTAATTGACAACACAATCTATGATCCATCTGAGACTTCCAGAGCAACCAAAAAACTGCCTACATAAACTTGTTTATAAGATTAAATCTGAACTAAATTTACATCTGTACTATAAATTGATAGCCTATATCCACCATTCATTCAACATATAACCATGATCTCAAAATACATATTTACTTTTGCTACTTACCCGATAGAAGACAAATTAAGCTCCTTCTTAGACAGGGTAATCGTGATAACTGAAATATGGCGGGTGGTTTCTAGGCTGCACAAGTAGACATGCACCAGTCATAAGAATTATAGCAATAATAGTATTAAAGCATAAATGAATAAATTGACAAAAGAAATTTCGATTCTTACGGAAGTAGACCTTCTTCTAAGGGTTCCCAAGTGTCAGTTATATCAACAGATCCAATTGATGTGATTTGATGAAGAACAACAACTCGTCTCTACAAGTGATGCATTTCAACATAACTTGTGAGATATATTCTATATTCCAAAAATGTATCACCACGTATTTTTTGTCTAAATTAACTAATTTTGAGAAGTTAAAATATCATAAACAGTGTCACCAAAACAAGATATCATCCCATTTCAAAAAGATTTTTCTACATAAATATTGCTATGGCACACAAGGTAGCCAACAGCCAAAAAAAAAAGAGACTAAATATATAATAAAATCAAATAGACAGTTAGACACCTTGAGCAATTCAGCAATCATCACAGTCTTGTTGATAGCTCTACCCGTAGCTTTCAGGACAACCTCATCAGTGCCTTTGTCCTGTAGGAATATAAAACACAGCATTAAAAAACAGCCTGATAATAGAAAAACACGTTAATTTTATGCGATGCAAACCATAAATAAAAAGTGGAAGGAAAATAAATTCAACAAAATGTACATCCACGCACAAACACGCAAATATGTATGCAAATATATTCATACGTGTATTGCATGGATGCACAAACATGCCCGCACACAGTCACACATGTATGAAAATGTGTGCACCGGTACCTAAGACTACAGCCTTTTCCACACCCCCATCCCACCACCCTCTCCCTCCCCGCCGGGAAAAACACCGCCCAAGTATCACCTGAAAAATTATTATGGTAATCACATTTGCTGATATTCTACCAAAAATTTAAAAAATAAAATAGCAAGTATGAACTAACATACACCAGAGCAAACTCAGACAAACAGAAAGATATATAATTCGACTAGAAAATCTCACAGAAATCAGGCCCCATTCAGTTTCCCACTCTATTTAGTTGAAAGACTGAAAGCAGAGCTTTTAACTATACACAACTACTTGAGTAAAATAATAATAAAGCAACTTAAGCTACTAGAGTCCAAACAGAGAGCACCAGAAACTAAGTGAAGGTAGGGCGTGAAAGAATATAACCTGGAGAAGAGAAAGAGCATAGGAAATGTAATTCCTCATCCTCCCTTGAGCAGCAATCCTCAATTCGTTCTCACTAATAGCTGTCTCAGCCTTTGGCTTCTCTACCTTCTGGTACCGATCCATTTTCACTGAGAAAAATCGCCAAAAACAAAATCCCAGTAGCTCTTCCAGCTCGTTTACCGAGAAAACAAGATAAAATTTTCAAAAAAAAAAAAACACACGCACGCACTCAGATTCTTTATATTTTCCTCGAGATTTTCTCGTGAACCAAACGGAAAGTGAGGGAGGAAAAAAAGGTTAAAATTAGAGATCGATTGGAGGGTTTTTGGAAAGAGTTGAATACCAGCGGTGACGGTCTTATCTGTGTGAGCTTTGAGCTTTTGGATTTTGTTTTTGGATTTTTTGCAGTGTCAGTGAAGCAGACTGAATAGGCGGGTTTTAATTTGGATATTTATAGTTGGAGGAGGGATCCGATGGTTGGGGTTTACGTGGCGGATTCCTAGGCCTCTCTTTTGTTTTTCTTTCTCTGGTTTTTTTTTTTATCATTATTTTTTTTTCTTATGCATAATATTTAATATAAATAAATTTAATAAAATTTTATGAAATGTATTTATAAATTTAAAATTTTAGTATTTAATTTATAAAAATTTATTTATAATTTTTAATAATTAATTTTATAAAATTTATTTTAATTAAATTTTATTAAAATTAATATAATTTATAAATAAATTTAAAATTTAAAATTATAAATATATTAAGTAATAAAATTATTATTTTATTATATATTATTTTATTTTATTTAAACATAAATTTTTTTTATTGAAAATAAATTTTATGTTTAATATAAAATATATAAACCATTTATAAATAAATTCTATAAATAAATTCTATTATAAAATTTATTTATAAATAAAATAAATATTATAATAAAATTGAATCAAATAGGATTTTAATATTTTCAGTAAAGCTTATCTGATTTAATTTTATATTAAAATTTATTTCATTTATAAATAATTTTTTATAAATAATTTTTTTATTTAGTATATTTTCTTTTAAATATAAAACAAATTTTATATTTAAAATAAAATAAAATAAAATAATAATTTTATAATTTAAAATTTATATAATTTTATATTTAAAATAAAATAAAATAAAATAAAATAATAATTTTATAATTTAAAATTTATATAATTTTATATTTAGAATTTATTTATAAATTCTATCAATATCAATTTTGATAATATTTAATTATGTTATAATAAATTTTATAGCATTAATCATTAAAAATTTTAAATAAATTTTTATTTTAATCAAATACTAAAAATTTATATTGACAAATGAGTTCCATAAAACTTTATAAAATTCATTACTATCAAACACTCCCTAAAAGATATTTTTAAAACAATTTCAGCACATCAAAGTTATCTTTTAAAAAATAATTTTAAAGACTTATTTTCATAATTTTTCTCCATTATTCAAAAGTAAAATTACATTCCACCAATTTTATTTCCACCATTCTGCATATTATATTACTTCTTATAATGGCAACTGGCAGTTTCATGAAAGCATAACTCTTTTTATTCCAAGAAATTTATTATACTTCATTTAGTTTAATCTTTTGATTATAAATTAGCAAATAAAATTTAAAAAACTTAAATTTAAATTTTCATCATTATATACTAAAAAGTAAATTCCTAACCATGAATTTTTAATTCAATAAATGAGATGGTAAATATAACTTACTATATTCATCCAAAATATTTTAATAAAAACATAAAACACCTTCTAGAAAAAAAAAATCCTAAAAATATACAAGTGATTCTAATCTATATTTAAACATATACACTCAACTTGATGAATCCATAAAACGATACGTGTGCTTGATGTACCAACACACCACAATTTAGAGGATAGAAGGAAAAAGAAAGAAAGGAAGAGAGAGAGAGAGAGGCTAATTGGGTGTGGAATTACATGAGAATTACACTTTATACAAGCAATCAGCTTTTTTTTTTTTTTTTTAAGCTTTCATGAAGTAAACCAATATAAAAATCTGCAAAATCTTGGGAAAAACATTTTGATTTCCCAATTAGAATATCCCCATTTCTCTTTTACCACTTATTTGCTTACCTTCCATCCAATTCCATTTATCCACGAGAGGATATGGGTCTCCAGTCTTAACATGCTTTCTGCTTTCTAACCTTCTCTTTGCTTTCTACACATTCTCTCTTATCTAAGGAGAGGGGAAAAAAATTAAACAAGAGAGGAGAGAAAGAGAGTGTGTGGGATGGGGGGTTGTTGTGTGGGAAATTCTTCCTTTCATATTTTTCATACGTGCCCATTGTTTTTGCCCAGGTACGGCTTACTCAAACGCTTAGTCCATCAAATCCACACTGCTTGTAAGTAAGAGCCTGCTTCCTTGGACTTATCATTATTGCACAGTTCACTGATACCTGTTCATCCAGACCCAAATTAGATGTTTTTGAAGGGAAAGAAAATGTCAAAGAAAAATTATTCATGCCAGCAACATTAGTGGGAAATGGGAATAAATTTTCCATTTCCTTCTTTTTCTTTCGTATTTCTAAAACTCTTAGAAAATATAAGAATTGTCAAATATTTAAATTTCTATTTTACTATAGTTTATTATATTACAGACACTACTGCTAATGCAGCAACATGTTGGGTTCTTCTTTTGTTTATAAAAACACAAATAAATGCAAAAAATATATAAAAAATAATAATATATTTGCATGAAGTGAATGAATAAAATATTATAAGTGAATAGTAAAATATAAAAAAAATAATTAAGAACTAACTCAGTACAACACTATGACATAGTGTCACTGTACCTATTTGCTCTCTTTGTTTATTTTGTCAAAAAAAGCAAGTTGGCAACAGGCAACCTTTCAAGCGAGTGGTAGCCACGCGCTAATATAGCCTCCATAATGATGTTGAAAAATATGAATTCCAATCTGACATGCCACACTACAGAGACATTATTTTTTGTTACTGTTTATTACTGTGGGCAATCATATTACTGAGAAATGATTGGCATGAGCAGTGCCTCTCAGCCTAGTCCTGTAGCCATACAAAATGCCCATTTCCAGATCCCTGCAATTTGAAGCAAGCAACAAGTTGAAAGATCAATTCACCTTGAGCTAGTGGCTGCAAGGTAGATTTCTCAATTTTCATAACTAAACTGTCCCCAAACACACTTTCTTAGGAGCTAATAGATCTTCATCTTCTAAACATTAATTTCTTCATGGTGTACCAAAAAAAACATTATCTGAAACATTAATGTAGAAGGCACATGCAGGCTTTAGTAAGATCCAAGCAATTAATGGATGATGCCCAATTGCCTACTACAAGAACCCCACAAAAGATCAGAGAAAAATTTTAACTTGCACCTTCCAGCCCAGCCAAACTTTGGATCCCATCACATCTCTTTCCTAGGGGCCACAAGGGCCCCAAAAATCACCAATTCACATGCTAAGAAACGGAACAAGACCTTTTCTTCCCTAAGGCTAAAAAATGAGGAATGAAGTTTTGACATTTTTTACCACAAAACAAACCAATCCATGCTCATGTGTTATTTTGCATTGTTACCATAAACTGTGAATCCCAAAACCTTCTGGTTATTGGACAAAGAAATGGTAGACCATGAAATCCCACCTTCCACGGTTTCCAATGGTCCCTCACATGGTGCGTGAAGTGTACTGGGAACTACTAACAATAATTGCTCAAAATACTGGGTGGGACCATGCTGCGCTCTCCTCTCCCACAAGCCAGTCCTTCTCATGAGATTTACAATTCATTTGAGAGGGAGGGAACTTGGTTCCTGTCTAATAATGTAAAGGGAAATATCAATATGCATGATATGATGAGACACACATGAATCCACCATTCACATGCACCAGTGGCTAGCATCTTGGGGTTTATATTTCTTGCTAAAATAGCTCGCAAGAATCAAGAACTACCTTACCCAAGTCAAAATACATGCTATTAGACAAATTAGCCAAGGGGAATAAATGGCACGTGGGTAGTTAGGATAGGTTTCTAAGAGAATGAAAACCACGAGCTAGCCATGGTAAAAAACTATTGCTTAGAAATCTCATTCCGCATAGTCCAGACACCATTGGTGCGTTTTAAGAAAGCTCTTGAAAAGAAAGAAATTATGCTGGTAATTACCAATTAGCGGCCATCAACGATAAAATTGAAGTTAAAGAACTGCTCTAAGCAACCTTTTTTGGTGCTTTTTAAAGAACTGAAAAGACAGGATTAAGGCATAAAGAAATCCAAGAATCACTAATTTCTTGAAAGAAAAGGGACCGAAAAAGACACCCCATGAGGGTCACCAGCGCAGGTGCACCAAAAAGCAAAGGGCACTAATAGCAAAGAAAAGATGCTCATCGGGGTCAGAAATATAAATAGGCCAAAACAAGAGGGTAGATGAGCAAGAATATCCCTTTCAAGAAAGAAAGTACCCAGGAAAACACATGCTCTTCCACAGTAATTGATGAGGCAAAAGGAAAAGCCTAAGCAAGAGTGAGACAGACGTTGGTGGATTTCGCTGGTACAGAGCCGACCAGCCCCCTCCACGACTGCGCTAACTGGAAAAACTAACGAAAGACCAAAACCCATTTCTGGAGAAAGCTTAGCCAAAACTTTATTCATACAAAAATATGAATGGAGAAGCAAATATAATGAGAAATTGAAGCTAAAGTCAGAAACATAAATACTGAGTAGTGTACAATTCGGATGTATAGAAATTGAAGAACAGGAAAGATTAAACCCAATAAGGTAATGCTCAAAAATTTTATGCCTAGAAAAGATCCAGAAACCACAAATTAGTTAGGAACTAGAAATCCTAAGCCTAGAAAGAACCCACATCCAAAAGTTCAGAAACTAGAGCAAAAATTAGCTTGGGTGAAAGAAATTATAAGCCAAAATTAGAAATGGGCAATGCTGGATATTTAATGTAAGGTAAAGCCAATATTAGAAATCAGAAGTCAAAAATTATGAACAAGAAAACAAAAGTTGATACAGAAAGATAGAAAGAAAAGGAAAATGGGTAAAAATGGCTGACCTGTACTCCAGGGGAGTCGAAGTCTAGGACACGGATCTTAGCACCAACTTCACCCAGAACCCGAAGCTCCACTCTATCATTCAACGAAGCATCCTTTATCAAATCAGCAGCATTGGCCTGGATCAAGCTATAGCGATCGACAGAAATGGTGGCTTCCACCTGACGCTCGCTATGGGCCTCCTGAAAAAACCCAGGAACCGAAGCTTTGCCCAAAGGAATCCCATGGTACATGACAGTGAATTTGGACTCCCCGTACTTGATCCCAACCTTGTTGGGATTAACGGCGGTGAATAGCATGTGGATGGTTAAAGACAGTGAAGCTGTGGTGGGGCCAGTAGCGATGGTGGTTGTGCCGGTGGTCGGGTCAAGCGAACTGGGATTTGAAGCCGAGATGCCCATGTACTGGACGCCGACTTGTTGGAGATCGAACTGAGGTTTTTTAGGCTTGACGGCGAGAATAATGATAAGGAAGATAGCGAGGACAAGGAGAGCGAGGAAGGAGAAGAGGAGGAAGAGACAGCAACAGCAGCCTTTCAAGGAGGCTGAGTTGGAAGACGACGATGTTGGGTAGTACGGATGGTGGTGGTGGTGGTGGGTGTCTGAACGCTGCGGTGGGCGTGATGGTCTGTGGTCACCGTTCAGGCTAGTGCTCTGTTGTGTCGGTGGTGGCATTTTCAGGGAATTAGTTTCCTCCGAAAGTGAAAGTTGCCAGCCCTCTTTCCTTCTCTCTTCTCTTCTCTCTCTAGTCTCTCTGGTCCTTGGTTTCTCTCGCTACAGTACCCTCTGCTCTTCAAGGCGGTGGAGACAGAGAGAGAAGGGGAAAGAAGAGTGGAATGGAAAAGCCAGCGAGATTGAACATGCGCACGAGTTGTGTAGACAGAAAAATAATTTAAAAAAAAGACCACTTTAATATTTAAATAATAATTATTAACAAAAATTTTTAATAAATAATAATAATAATTAAACTTCAATTTTAAATCAATGGAAATGAGTTATATAATATTTAGAAATTATTAATAAATAATTTTAATATATATTAATTTTGATTTTAATATATGAAAATTAAATAATATCTTAAATTTTTATTAATTATTTTATTTTTTATTTTTTATATATTTTATTTTTTTATTAATTAAATATTATTTTATATTTTCTATTAATTTTTATCTCTTAAATTTTTAATAAAAATTTTGTAAAAAATAAAAATATAATAATATAATAAAGATATTGTTTAAAGATATAGAATTTTATTATTTAATAAAAATTTACTTATTTTAAGTATTAAAATACTTAAAAAATATATAAAAAAAAATTAAATAAAGAACACTATATAACAATATCTGAAAAATAATATCACCCATCAAACTCTTGAAACACAATGTAACATACCAATCCTTTTAAATTTAAAAATAATGATTTAATATGAAATAGTTATTATATTTTCATTATATTACATGTCATTCAGCAAGTCAAATAAAAAAGTAAGAGTATATTTAATATTATTATTTGCAATATTATTAAATAAATATCACTCAAAACATATTAGTTGAATTTAACATTAATATTACAAACAATTAATTGAAATTTGACTCTATTTAAAGTTAATTTTGCATCAATATTTAATAATAATAAATTTTTAAATACCACTTCCCTTCATGTTATTTTAAACCTCACTCTTTTCCTACTCAATCTTTTCACTGTTAATCATTATAAAATAATTTAAAAAAAAGTTTTAAATTTATTTTTAATAATATTTAAAAATATATTAAAATAATTTTACACCACAATATCAAACAAATTTTAAATAGAATTTACAAGTTTCTAAAGTTTAGCAACTTATCATGTGAATTGTAGCCATTAAACATTGCAAGTATTAATCCGATTTGAGAAGAGGGTAATAAAAATTTCAAGAACGATATTTTCCAATAAAAACAGGACCTAATGTTTAATCCTCCAGTTTTCCAATACTAACTTAAAGTATTGGAGAAATTATCCAAACCAACCACCTAGGACCGAGTAGAATTCGGTTCAAATCAAAAAATCAAACCGAACCGAGTCAATTCGGTTTAATCTATTCGGTTTTAAAATTAAATCGATTCGGTTAGTTTTACATTATAAAAATTTCGGTTATTTCGATTCGATTCAGTTTTGAAGAGAAAAAAATCGATTAAACCGAACCCAACTAAATAGTAATTTACATAGTCAAATCAAACTAAATCGAACTAAATTGATTTTTAATTTGATTTATTTTTATGAAAAATTTATGAATTATATTTAATTTTATATATATTAATTGTTTAATTTTATTGATTAATGATTATTAGGTTCAGACCAAAGTTAAAATTAGACCAAATAACTTGAAAATCAAGTCTAAATTAAAAAATCAATAAAAAATCAAACCAATCGATTTAAATCAAACCGAACCGAAATAGAACGATTCGATTCGATTTTTCACCCACTTCAATTCAGTTCGATTTCTAAAATTCACGATTCAATTTTTATAATTTAATTTGATTTGATTCAATTCGATTTGAACCGAATGCTCACCCCGACAACCACTTAGTGTTCTCGATTGTTTTGCAGACCATATTATACCGCGGAGATACAAGAAATGAAATTCCATGAAGTGGCGGGGTTGATGAACAGAGCCCGCGGGTACTGAGGCTGGCATTTCCTTTCCTTTGATTTTTATTAGGCTGTATAAATTTGTCTGCTACTCCTTCATTTGTGCAATGCCTTTAAAGCCTACTGCCCCAAAACATCATGCCCATTTTTTCGTTTTTAGCAAAATTAATAATTTAATAATGAGAAGGGAATCCATGAATGAAGTCTTGAGATAATCAAGCAACTCCTCAACATGAACATGCAGTAATATATAAAAATTCATCCTAAAAAAATAACCATTTGAGCTTTTTAAGTACTTGATCCTAAATGCATTAAAAACATCAAGATAGGACGTCAAAGAGAAAACAAACAAAAGAAAAAAAAAAAAGAGAGAGAGAGAACCTAAAAAAAGCAAGCAAATACAGAAGACAAGATAAACCTAACAAGTGAATAACCTGAACGAAGGATTTCATTGGATGCCTTCAATAATTACTGATCAAGATTATCTGGGGGTGCGCTGGCGCTACCAGCTTCTGGCTTGGCTGCTTCATCATCCCTTCTACCATTATCATCAACTACCAGCACATCATCCATCATGTCGTCCTCCCCAACATTGATATCTTCTACATCATCCTCATCTTCATTGTTGCTTCCACCAGGGATCTTTCTTGTCTTGGGACCATGCTCAAGCCTATGGGTGTCCAATTCTTTGTCCATTGTTTCCTGTAAATTTGCATCATTGTTAGGTCTCCTTGCTTTCCTTGCATTTTGCCACCTTTCTAATTCCTTTTCAACATTGCTAAGATACTGCTCTGCAATCTGCTTCTGATATTCAGACAGTTCCTCTCTCCTAGTAGCCTTCCATTCTGAAAATGTCTGAAATGTAATGAACAGATGTGTGAGACATTCTACACAAATCTAATGGGAGATGACTCTGTTCAAAAACCTTCCAGACCACCAACCCTCCCTCCTGCATGTGAGGAGGGCCCTAAAGAAAAGAACAGGAGATTAAAAGAAAATTAAAAAAAAAAAAAAAAAAAAACCTTCTGAGCGATAGAGTCATAGGGAGTAGGGTAAAAATGTAATATGAGGAAGATGATTGTTGAAACTCCCAACAAGCAAGATGAAGCACAACTGCCCACCTTCCTCAGCCGACTTTTTATTTAGCAGGGAACTCTTTCGGAAACAGAGTGCATTTATTTGTAGCACAACGCCGATACACACAATCCCTGCCCGTTCCATAAAACTGGGATTTGAAAAATAGCGTTGCAGACAAAGCATTAAAAAAATTTAAAAAAAAAAAAAACCACCTCCAGGAATTCAGTGTTTTATTAATAATAAGAGAATGATATTGGTATAATATCTAAATCGCTTGCACATCAACCAGTAGGGGTAAAGAAGACACCCAAATTACAATTGATACGGCAGGAAACTAACCTGCTCTTTGCGTTGCTCAAGCAAGGTTGCATCTTCCTCCAATGGCTTGTTAGGCAAATAATAAATTGGGGGCTCTGCCTTAGTCCTGAAAAACACATCCCAAAAATAATTAACAATGTGTCAAAAGTGATGAAGAAAGTACTAAGTAATTCTATCTAAAATCCTGCAAAGCAGCAGGAACATTCACTCATCAGGTTCCTTCAACACTACTATGCACATGAACAGAAACTTATCTTTGTCTCAATAAAACTGTGAATATGGACACTGTGGACCAAAGTTAAAAATAACCTGCAACAGAATATTGGTTATAGAAAAATATTAATGCAATTGATTAAATGTTAATGTTTTTAACAAGCACAAAAGATTTTATATGAAATGGAAGAAACACATACCTTATAAAATTGCAAAGCTTTTTATGGTGCTCACTCCACCGAAGAAACAGCAATTCCAACTTCTTTTCTTCTGTTTTGGCAGCAACACGTGCTCTAAGACTCTGTTTCAGTAGAAGGAAAACATTAAAGACAGTGAGCTTCGCCATAGAGTTAAAGGAAACTATTCAAGGTTTCATCAACACAACTATAATTTGTACATTCAAGAACTAACCAGATCTCTCCTTCTCTTTTCTGCAATTTGTTCACGCTCTTGCTGCCTCAGCTTTTCACTTTCTTCTCGTGCTCTTTGCTCCGCCTAGTGGAGTTCAAGACATCAGCCAAACACTGGAATGTCATAATATTCAACATTTTTGCAAAAGTTTATGACATTGGTGGGGCTATAAGACATTTTTTATTAAAAGGAACATGTCCATTTTGAGGGAGAAACAAAACTATGGATGCATTATTAACTCTACCAACAAAACAATCAGAAAATCTGAAACCCCCAATACAAGCTGTGGTGCTGTACAAATGATAATTCTCACACAGCCACTTTTAGCACAAAATTCTCAAGCAAAATAGTAGTTTTTACAGATGTCTTGGGGGTTGGGGACTCTGATTTTTGATTCACAAAGATAAAGACATTAGATGGAGTTGCATTACTGCAGCCAAGCCGATAGTTCATGGCTAACGCTTTTTCCAAGTCAAGGAACACTTCAAATGTAAGCATGCTAAAGAAAAAGCTGGATTGATATGGAATAATATACTCACTCTTAGCAAAGCATTTGACCTTTGCTTAAATGCCTCCGTCCCTGAAAGTTTCATATCTTCTTTCCGGAATTTCTGCAACAGATACAAATTAATAACAGAAATATAAGAAATAACATGACACAAAACACAATTTCACATCAAAATAAAAGGCAACAATTTTCTTATAAAAGCCTACTTGGCCAATAATAAATTAAAAAAAAAAAAATCAAAGAATTCATTTATGCATACCTCCAAAGTACCTAAAAGTTGCCCCAACATTCTTTTGTTTCTGCTAACCAAACTTGGATCCTCGTCCTTTGGCAACACCCTTGGCACAGGCTCAGCCACTGGAAGTTCAGCCTCCTAGCAACAAAATCACAATGAAAAAAAAATATTATTTGCATCGACAGACAAAAAAAAAAAAAAAAAAACACTCAGAAAACAATATGAGATCAACATTTACCCTCCTTCCAGGTCTCTGATTGCCATCCCTCCTGGACCAACTGCTCTCCTGTAGACTGTATGGCTTTCCATCACTTTGATCCTCTATGGCAACCACAACATTGTCCTCCTCAGCTGATTGCTTCTTCTTCAAATCCTTTGACACTGCAGGATCCTCAACAATCTCTCCATCCTCGACCTTCATTCCCAAATTGGAAAAAGCTCAATTATACAATATAATGAAAAAGATAATACAATTACTCATCAAGCATCCCAACTGAATTCAACCATTTTCTTTCACTTATATGACAAAAACTACAGCTCATTTTGAACCCAAAGCAGCATAAAACTAGGAATTTACACTTCTATGGACCTTTTATTCTCCTAATTCCTCCAAATACAAACTCATGAACATATCACATCAAACACAAAGCGTTCACCTTGACAACAGCAGACAAAAGCCGCCGTTTTGCAGGAGGTTGATCTTCTGCATCATTCCTATCTGCCTGAAAACCAACCACAAAATCCCATTAAAAAACTCAAATCAAACTTCAAAAAATGACAAAACTAAGCTTCAAAGAGTAACAAGTAAATAAAAGCAAGAAGAAATTACAGGTCGAACAAAGCCTCGCGGGTGAACCCCATTGGAGGCAAAGTTCCGAGGACCAGCACCAGACAACCCACCCCTTCGGAGCCCCCGAGGATCACGCAGCCGCTCAGTAATCTGTAAGAGGAACACAAACAAAAAAAAATCAATAATCCCAACAAAATTAGCAAACATATCACACCCAAACAAAAATCTTAAAGGGACCTGACGCTGTTGGCGGTGGAGCTCATCGATCTCTCGCTGGAGCTCTTCCTCAGTCTTGTCAATAGCGGTGCTGGTACCCATATCGGGTGCGGTTGCGGTTAGCTGCTTCAAGAATTTGCGCGACCTCAACAATACAGAGACCAGAAGCTACGTCTGTGACTGTAAGAGTTGTTGGGTGTGGTCGTGTTGGAGAGAAAGAAAACCCTTTTGAGGGCTTGGAAAATTTGTGATGTTTTATGGACGGGGGTGGCCCAAATTTTATCGCCATGGGTAAATGAAGAATAAACAAAGCCCATGAATGAAACTTTTTAAGGTTTCAACACTTCAAAACCAAACAAGAAAAGAATTTTTTCCGAGGTTGTGTTTGGAAACTGCCATGTGGGAAGTCGCATATCATTGGATGCAAGAATGCAATACTCTTGTCAATCATAAAATTGTGAACTCCATGTTAATTATGTTTTATTCGATAATATTAATTATTTTAATAATAATTAATTATTAAATATTAATTAATTATTAAATATTAATTATAAAAATTATTAAATTATTTATTAAATATAAAAATAATATTATTATTTTATTGATCTTTGTTAAAACATTTTTTTAATTTCTAAAAATTAATAAGAGAAATATTATATCACCGAATATTACAAATAAGAGAGATAGTGTTTTAACTAACACTACTTTATAAGCTATTACCGAACATGGCCTTAAAATGAGTAAATTTCACATTAAATATAACTAAAGATACATATGAATTTTATGTAATGAATAATCTCTCTCAAAATAGATTATTTATCTATTTAATTTAAATTTAAATTTAAATTTTATTTATTATTATTCATGATATAGTTTCTCAAAATATATATAATTAATTAAGTAACTTGAGTTTTTAGATAGTCAATAAGCCTAATGATATTTAATAATTCGATCTTAAGATTTATTCAATCGGTTTAACAACTATAAGACCCACTCAATAGAAAGAAATAATTTTGAGATAAGCAATATTGGTATGATTGTCAAATATAATAATCTCTAATAATATTCACATAATTACATAATTGACTTACCATAACCATTCATTTTCTGTATTCTATATAAAGAGATCAGATCATTTATAAAAATATGTTATTTCTTTCTAATTAATCTAATATATTGTTCTCATATATCAGTTATAATTTGAGTATCGGAGAGCCCTCACCGAGTCCATATCCAGTGGACCTCTGATCCATTTATTTTCTGTTTTGTAGATCTATAGATCGCAACAATTTTTAACACTGTGATCCATAAATTTTAATTTATTAAATTAAAATATCACAACTTGTTATATATGATATTTAAATATTAATTTTTACTATTTAAAAAAGTCATAGTAATACTCTCAATTAATTATTTTCTCTTCAATTTTGATTCTGATTATAATTGGAGTGCTCATTTAAGTTTATTTAAAAAAAAATTTGAGATGTGAAATTTGACTGATAATTATTTTTCATTTGAAAAAAGTTGTATTGGAAATTCCATTATTTATTTATTTAGCCTAGTGATTATACTTTTTTATTTTTATTTTTATTTTTATTTTTTTATTCTTAAAAATAGTAATTGGAATTTTTGATAAGTAACCATAGATAATGATAATATGTGACTATATATCTAGCTTGGCTTTGTCCACTTGACTTAAGTATATTACTTACTTAGTAAATATTAAATTCGAGTTTTTATTCTCTCTTATTAAAAGAAATGTGGTTGTTGTGAAATGTGATAAGGGTAGTTGTAGGATGAGTATATTGTTTAAATTGAGTGCAGCGTAATTTATTAATACATCATATGGTATCGTATATCATATTTTATTATATGATATGGTTTTTATTGTTAACATATTTGGAAATATGGCATATTATAGAATGATTTAATAAACCTTTGATGTTGGTTAAATAATATGATATGGTAAAATAAATATAAAGATAGCTAGAATACTTTTTAATTATTGTTTTAAATATGTAAATGATTTAAAGATATTTATTTAAATAAAATATTAATTTATAAATAATGTTAACACAATAATAATTAAAGACACATTTTTTTTAATTAATCACTAAATGTATCTTATAAATATATATCATTTTCACAAGAGAATATGATTAATTGGAATTTTATAAATTATGCAAAGATAAAATAGAAAAACAAAAATTTTAAACCACTTCAAATCACCAATTTGATTTTGATGGTTTGAAAATTTGTGTTGAAATAATGATTAAAAAATCATATTTTATAGTCTAAAATCATCATAATTAAAGAATAATCTTCCTAAACAAGTATTGAAATTATATATATTAATGATGAAATCATCACAAACTATGGTTGAACGAAGGTGAAAGTACCATGATAATGAAAATAATGGGTAATAATAATAACTCTATGAAGTTTTTTATGATTTGTACTTTAGTTTTGATCGTGAAAAAAAAAATTAGTATTTTGAATATCTATATTGAAAATTTGCTGTGAAATTTCTGCTCTGCATATAGGCAATATGCATGCTAAGTTGAAAGATCAATGTTCAGAACTTGAGATTTAGATTTTGGGCTCTTAGATTATGGGCTTGCCTCTTTAGCTTCTCCAATGGTTTTCGGTAAGGGTACATGCGGCAATAAATGGAATTATATTGTATAATTTAAAAATAAATAAATAAATTATTCATATAAAAATGATATTTAAAAAAAAAAAAGTTTGTATACATGTGGTACATATATAACCTAAATTTATATAAAAATTGTACCCATTTATCAATTATCTTGGAATTCAATGATAGAATTTAGTCAAAAAGAAACGAAAAGCAGCCTTATTGTTGTTAACATTGTAGATTCTTCGATTTATCAATTTTTTTATCAATTTTTCTTGCTTAAATTTAATTTATTATATATTTAAAATATAAATAAATAAAATTAATATATTTAATAAATATAAAATTCATAATGAATCGAATTTAGGTTAAAATTTCTTTTTATTCACAAAGCTAAGCTGCTAAATTAGAATGGATATTTAGATTTTAGATGATATATCCTTATACCTTCGGGTAATACTAGCATGTAGCTTTTAGCTGTTAAAATATCCAAAATATTTTATAAAAAATAATTTATATATATAAAAAATATTTTTCATATAAATTATTTTATAAAAAAATATTTTTCATAAAATTTTTTTTATTATTTGATTGTAATATTAAATTAATAATATGTGTTTATATTATACATATATAAATATTTTCACATTTTAATAATATTTTTTAAATAAAAAAATGACTACATCAAGTCATTTTCTTATAGTTATTTTTCTTAAAAATTGATTAATTTTCTTTTTTTCTTAAAAATTGATTAATTTTCTTTTGATTAGAAAAATATTTTTTATTAACTAACTTTCTAAGTGCATTAAATATAAGAAAATGTGAAAAGTATTCGGTAAGAAGATATTTCTCACAAAACAAATGGAGCTTAAAATTAATTTGATGTATTCCAAAATTATAAAAAAAAAAATTAGAATTCAAATTATAATATATCCTTATCAAAGAAAAACCGTTGTCTAAATTCTGAACTATGATAAAAAAATGGTTTTTGAAAAATTATTTCATTTATTCTGTAGAAAATAATTTGTATATGAAAAATATTTTTTTATTTTATTATTAATTATAATATTAAATTAATAATATGTGTCTATATTATGTATATATAAATATTTTTCACATTTAATAAGATTATCAAGTTCTAAAAAATAGAAAATAATTTCCTTTTCATTTTCATTAAAAATAACTTAGCTTTCCCTTTAACTAGTAAAATATTTTCTATTGTCTTATTTTTCTGAGAGCCCAAATGCTAAAAAATGCAAAAAAAATATTTTTCAAAAAAATATTTTTTATAAAACAAATGGAATTTTAAAATAATAATAATTTTTATTTCATTGTAAGATAATATTACATATTAATTTTTTTGGTATTTCACTGGCTTACCTTTGACTTTGAGGCTCACTACTCACACACCTAATTTGAATTAGTACCTCTAGTTCTTGTTTTAATTATCAGAATCAGATTCAGATCTCAGAAAGAACTCCAGTTAGACTGCTTGTTCTAATCATTATGTTCATTTCTAATTAATATTATCTACATCTATGAAGATCCTGAAATCCTGCATGCACTTAAGGCTTAGTTATTTGGTCTTACAGCAAAATATATAAGAAATTAAAGAGAGATGCATGAGGCATAGCTATTAATAATTAATTAATTAATACTATTCTTATTTTATGAGACATGCATGTACAAGTTCCATTAAATGCTATTGTAATTATATATATACACATCTCACTTCTCACAGCAAAAGCTGCAGAAAGCCTATGAATATTCAAGTTGAAGAAGAAAGTACCAAAAGTTTCTTGGAGAATATTCCTTGGGGCCAAGCTATAGCCCTTCCTAAGCACACAAACACACACACACACACACACAGAGACTCAGAAGGGTTGGGCAGCTGGGTTTGGATATTAAATTTTCTTGTACTCCATACATGCAGCATTTTGTTGCCAAAATTCGTTGTTTAGACTTCAAAAACTAATAAATGTACTTTTATTAATCTTAAATAAATAGGTATTAAAGGTTGATGAATATCTGACTTATTATATTGTAAGACAGGTACTCGATCATTGAACTATTAATCTAATAATATGAGTATATTTTTATTCCCTTCACTTTAAAAATGAACTTAAAAATAAAAGTTTAATAATGTTTAAGCCTATTTTATGGTGAATGTTCACGTATAAGACTAAAAAACTCCAAGAGAAAATAGAAATAAGTTTTCTAGTTCCTTGAATCATGCACAGTAAATTCAAGTAATTACATTAAAAAAAGAAAAAAACTAGATAAGAAAAGCTTGAAAAGAAAAAGAAAATTGATCAATCCTGTATGAGTTTTATTGGGAAGAACACAATAACAAAATCTAAACAAGGTTAATATTACATAATTTGTGTATATCCTAATTGATGTTTTTGAATAATTATTGATCTTGTGCAGATTTTTTTCAAGGTGATGAATTTCTGATTGGCTTACCACTTGCAGCAGAGAGAGATTCAAGAATCCAATTCTTGCTACCAGAGTTACCACCTTCCCCCTCCTTACTAGGAACCAATGAAGACCCCATAGCTTGAGGGGCACCCTTTTCTTTATTGATGAGAGAAGTGATAGCAGCAGCAACAGCAACCCTAAACTTTGGATCAGATGCAATAGCTGTAACATTTTCAGCTAGTGATTTGTCTTCATCTTCACCTTTATTCCATCCCCTTTCATCCACTCTAAGCCTAGTAAAGTGAGTACTAGCAACAGTACTACTAGCATTATTATTCCCATTATTTTGGTGACTTGATGATGACTTGTTTTGCATCCAAGAAAATAAGGGTAGCGCTGGTGATGATGATGATGATGATGATGATGAGATGGGTAATGGGAATTTTTCTGGAGGATGATCATGATGAGTAGTATCGTTTGTAAGATCAAGAACAATTCCTTTAGAAGGATCATTAGGGTTTATGCTTCTGAAAGGTGTTGAATGAGGGTAAAACATGTGGGGGCCCATGCCGCCCCCGCGATATGGGAGTGATGATGATTGGGTGAAATTAGGAATCCCATCAGAGAAAGGATTGCTAGATTCCATTAACATGAAGGAAGCAGCTGCTGAAGCAGTTGATGCCATAGCTGTTGCACCCACAGGAAGTGGGTGATTATGGTTTCCTTCATAAGTTGTTATGAGTATTGACATGTCCTCTAGGCATCTTTGCACCTATATAATCCACACCCAGAAAAGGATTAACGATAAAGAATTTGTGATTAGTCCTCGAATTGAAAAGCTCTAACTGAGACTCAAAATCAAAATCTTGAATAATTAATCAACCTGTTTCCTGACTGGGCATCCTGGAGCTACTGTGCAACGATAGTAGGCTCGAGGGCAAGGATTGCCCTTCGCAATTTTCTGCCCATATTTTCTCCACTGACAGCCATCATTCATCTACAATAACATAGATGCTAAAATTATTATCTAATTATAGAATTTGCAAAAGGGTAGAATTAAAATGGAAGTAATATTAGTAAAATATGATCAATATTCAAGAACTTAATTAATTCAGCTTACAGTTGCTGCTTGGCATCTAGCTCTGACGGAAACCCTAGCTTTTCTGTTGGGTAGAGAAGCAGCATGAGTAGTGATTCCAGCCAAGTGATGATCAGTTCTTTGAAGCTTATTATTATTATCATTTTGCACCCAAGAATAGTTTCCATTTTCTTCCTTATTCTCTTCTTTATAATCTTCCTCTCTTTCTTGAAGATGATGATCTGAGTGATCAGTTTGCAGCCTTAATGACAGGTTTAATTCTTTTTCTCCTATAATCCTATCATTATCCTTTGGTAATAAAGGTGATAAACTTCTTTGATTATTAGCATCCAAAAATTTTGGAACTGATCCCTTTGGTTCTTGAAGAGCTTTCTTGTCACTATCTTTAAGTGGGAGAAAGATATGTGGATCCTATATAAAAAAAAAATTGTAAAATTCATGTGAAGAGAAGTAAATATATTGATCTAAGTGAAAAGAACCTAAAATTCATACCAATTCAATATCATGGTAATTAATTAATCTTGATTTGAGAAGAAAGAAATATATAAAAATTCAAGAAATTAATTATAATTAATTACCTTCTGGGTATTCTGCTGAATAACTGCAAATTTCATTTGAAGATCATAGTAATCTTTCATGGTTTGTTCTAGTACTCTTCTCAAGACTTTGTTCTCTTCTTTCATTCTATTCATCTCCACTTTCAGAACAGATAACTGACAGACATATCCATATAACTAAGCTTTATTAATGCAATTATGAGCATGCACACGAGCAGAAAAGTATAATTCAAGAGAGAGAGAGAGAGAAGAGGAGAATTCAACTAGCTGATAATGGTGAGGCTATAGAAATATGTAATACCTCTTCTGCTTTAGTGTTATCTTGCAAGGATAATTCTACAGAAGAATCATCTACTACTTCTCCACCTGTACCTGTTGTTGCTGTTGCTTCATTATCATTTGTTTCTTGCAAATCTGCTACCTTCTTTTCTTCACCATTCTCTTCAACTTCTCGAACTTCTTGAACTTCTTCTTCCTCTCCTTCTTCTTTATCTTCAGTGTCTATTTTCAGGGAAAGATCGATATCCATTTTCTTTTCTTCTCTACCCATTTGAGAGATTACAAGATAACAATATTTCTCTCTTCTTTATTTTTCTTCTCTCTGTGTGAATGCTTGCTGCTTTTGAGGCACCAAAGTCAATTCCCTCGTCCCAAAGAGTATAATTAGACACACTGGGACGCATCTAAGCTATGACTTTAATTGGGTAATTTAATTAATTAATTAATCTCAATTTAATTAAGACTACAATAATCAATTAGCAGTTTAATAGACTTCGGTGAATTAGGCAGCTAGGCATCCCAATTAATGTTTCATTTTTAGGTCTCTCCTCTATGCTGCAAATTGCCATTATGCCCCTACAGCTCACCTCTTTTTTGGCCTTTATAGTAGATTAAGGTCACATATATATAGATCATTAATCTTCTTTTCTCCCCTTTGAAATGGGGATATTCAGGTTCATTTTTAGCGTTATATTGAGTTTATTTCTTTAATTTAATTGACAATTGATATATCATTTATATTGTGAAATTTTTATTAAAAGGTTTTTTTATAATAATTTAAATTTTCAATTTGTATTGTCTGATCTGATTTGATCTAGTAACTGGGTAAATCCTACATCGGCAAAACAGGGGAGAGATGCTGAGTTTATAAGTTGGCGGTTCGTAACCGCTAGTAACGCGTTTTAAAACCGTGAGGACTTCGGCGCAAAGCGGACAATACCACAAATGTAATGGCCTAACCCACTAGTGATATTGTCCGCTCTAGACCGAAGCAATATTGTACGCGTCACTATGAGTGTAATGTGGGATTTGCCTAGGGTGTTACAATATAATTCTAGTAAATTCAAATATATATATATATATTTATATAAAAGAATAATTAGAGGAAGCAATATTGTCATTCACTACAAAGCTAGGTTTTTGCCTTTGTTTAAGGGGGAGTTTTTTTAAAAGAAATGGGAGGTTTTTCAATATTTAAAAAATATGAATTTGTGTTTAGAAGAGTAGAAGATTTTTTAAAGTATAATTTTTAGAAATATTAGAAAATTTTAAAAAATTTAATTTTTCAACTCACTAAATTAATGGGTTAGAAAGGTTCATTAAAACCTCTAAATACCATAAAAACATTTTCTTTCTCCAAAATACTGTAAAAAAATATTATATTCAAAAATTTTATTTTACAAAACCTTCCTCTACTCAACTTCTTATCTCTTTCCAAACAGAGAGTTAATAGATGTGTGGATAAAAGTTGAGAGAAACCTTCATATGTATATTGGTAATCAAAACCCAGATTCATATTGGTGATTTTGAACAAAGAAATGGTAATAAAATAATAATAAAATAGTTAGGATAAAATGAGCCCCATACGAAATCCCATAACATGAGAGCCTTGGGATCAGATCTTGAAAGTGTCAACTCGTAGAGAAAGACCTCACAAATATATATATATATATATATATATATATATATATATATATATATATATATATATATATATATATTCTCTCCATGTTCAAAGCATATTCATAAATCTATATTCTAATCTCCCATGTAAGTTTTTGGATTTCTACATTAAACCAAAGTCAATGTCTCTCTGATCTCCATCTGCACAAGTTAATTAGTACACATTGATTAGATGATGTTATTAATGATTTTTAATTAATTTGATCAATAATTAATACAACTACCATTCAAATTCTTAACGTTTTGATTTTAATTAATTTAAATATGCTTAATTACATATTCTTCCAATATATATATAAGTGAGAGAGAGATATATGAGACCATTGAAAACCTACCATAAGATTAAAAGAAATAAAAATCTATTTTTGAACAAATTTGAGCTTGACTTTTTGGAATAAGGTTTTATAAAGAAAAAACTTACTTAAATCAGATTTATTATAAATTTAATATATAAATATATAAATTTCACTTATTTTATATGTATATCTCATTTTATATATTATGTTTTAAATTCAAGTCAGACCGAATCTAAACAAGAATTTTTTAGTCTTATAAATCAATCAAAATTGGTATTAATTAGCATATTAAAACTCATGCCATAATTATCTATAGCTTATGACACTTTTGTAGGTAAATGAGAATCGTTATAACAAATGTTAGAATCAGCAGTAAAAATTTTATCGCAACATTAATTTTGTTGTTTAGAAAGTTGACATATAATTGCGACATGAACAATTGCTGCTAATGGTAATTAAAAAAATAGCAATTATTATTATAAAAAAAATTTTAATGTCACAGAATGGCATGGGAAACCATGAAACACAGAATGGCATGGGAAACCATGAAACACAGAATGGCATGAAGCCATATGCAGTACTGCTAACAGAACCCTATTGGCATGCCAACTTATCCAAATCAATCTTGTTAGGTATTGCAGTAGATTGTACGGATTAGCTAAAGTGAGAATGTTACATTTACAGTAATAATTATTACTGTTAATAATTTTTTTTTTTTCGGCAACTACATTTTTGTTGTGCTCATGTTCATAATTTTATAGCAATAACATGTATCAATTCATATAAACTCATGATAATAAATTTCATGCATTTAGCAATAAAAACTGATTGCTGTTAAATCTATTTTTTTTTTTATAGTGAATAAAGAAATTGTATTATTATTATTATTATTATTATTATTATTATTATTATTATTATTATTGCTTCTACTTTGCTAGATACTTAGATCCAGTTGACCAAGTATGAGGCATCTGAATACCCATATTCAAACCGTTCATTGGGATTTTGGGGCAGACTATATCATAAATTAATGACTTAAATTGGATCGGACTGTTTAATTGAATCATTAATTTTAATTTAATTTAGTTTAAAGTTTAGAAGGAATTAAAAAAAAAAAAAAAAAAAAAAAAAAAAAAAAAAACTGACCCTTAAAGCTGTTCGTTTCAATCCAATTCAGACCCATGGGCGGGAGCATATGGAAGTGAGAGAGAAAATGGCGAAAAGGGCATATGAAGGAGGAGGAAGCGACGCCGTAGCAAATTCTCCCGTTGGGTTTTGTTATATTTAAACCCTAACAATAAAATAACTAAAATGACAGACCAATCAAAACCATTAATTATTTAAATTAAATTATTAAAGGCATCTCTCTCTCTCTCATATAGTCATATTTCAGTTGAACTATTGATTACTGCCCTTAATTATAGAGAATTTTATAATTTAACCCTTGAATTTTATTTTATATATTATATTTTAGTTTTAAAATTTTAAAAAATTAATTATTTAACCTCTAAATTTTATATTATATTATAATTTAATTTTTAAATATTGAGAAATTAATTATTTATTTCCTTTAATTTTAATATATACAATAATTTAATTTTTATAATTTTAATATTTATAATAAATTTATTTATTGACATAATGACTAAATTATTCTATATATTAAATTATAAATATTAAAGTGTAATATATTATAAAATTTAGGGACTAAATAATTAATTTCTTAAAACTTAAGGAGTAAAATAGTATAATATATTGTAAAAATAGAGATTAAATAATTAATTTTTTAAAATTAAGAGATTATAATGTAGTGTAGGATAAATTTTAGAGATCAAATTATAAATTTCTAAAAAAATAATTAAAAAATTAATTTTACTAGTTTATTTTTAGCTTAAAATATTAATTATAATAGATATATTAAGGTAAATAATTCTTAATTATTCTTATTAAATTTTAATTATTTATCTTGAATTTCCTTTCACTATATTGATGATTTAATTAATTTTAATTAAATTAAAAAAATTAATACAATACAGGAAAATTAAATTATGATGCTTCTAACTATATATAAAAATGAAATATATAATTATTTTTAAAAATTTTATGTTTCCATCCAATGATCCAAAGCAATATGATGCATGCCATTGATTAATTCTTATACCTTAATAGCTGAATATACTATTTTATATTTAAATTTTTTTGAAAAAAAAATTTATAGCACTTTAAATTTTTAAAACATTTCATTATATACCTTAATTATTGTAAAGTAAAATTAAAATATCCTTAAAATCTTAAATTAAAAAGCGTAAACTTCAATCGTATTGACATGAAAATTATATACTAATTAAGATTCAAAGAATATTTTAATTTTATTTTACTAAATATTGAAGTGTGTCATGGGACGTTTATAAGAGTTGAAGTATTTTACAGGACGTTTAAAAAATTTTAAATGTCACAATTTATTTTTTTTTAATTTTAGGGTAAATTATTAAAAATTACAATTACTTCCATGGAATTTTTTTTTTTTTAAAACAAAAACCACTTCAAAATTATAACATATAAACACTAGAATTCATTGACTTTTTTACATTGAAAAAAAAAAAAAGAAAAAGTCATGGCCAATTTCATAATAATTAATTTGAAATTAGTAATTTTAGAATGACATGTGGATAGTTTAAAGCAATGCTTCATTTTTTTTTTATTCTTAGTTAATCTCTTACATCACATATATTATTTTAATTTCATATCTCAAATTTCTCATTAGTAAATTAAATACCCACATGTAATTCTTTTTTCTAATAATTTCAATCATAAAAAATTAAAAAAATAATAATTTCAATCATGAAAATTTAAAAAAATAATAATTTCAATGATGAAAAATTAAAAAATAAAATTATGTGTACGTCATGAAGAATTTCTTTAATAATTAATTAATTAAGACCATAATGACCTGAATAGCCGACCACCCCTTTTTATACTAGTTTAGACCAATGTCAAGTTGAATATACATGCAATTAATTATTATATTTGGAATTCTTTCATTATTTATTTATTTATTTATAAATTTGGAATTATGAGTCATTAGCATCAAATTTATTTTATAAAAATTATTTATTTTTTCTTTCAAAACCCACGTCAGTGCCTTTGTTTGGACCTGGGATCACTATAGCTAGCATTAGAACATTAAAAAAAAATAAATTTAATAATTTATTTTATTATTAAAATATGTTAAATTTAATTTAAATATTTTCTAACTAATGTTTTTTAAAAATATATTTTTCAACAACAATTTCAATAATAATATTAATAATACTCAAAATTTATGTTATCAACTATATATAATATTTGATTAATTATTATTTTTCCTTTAAAATTATCCTTAAAAAATACAGTTCTTTTAGAGATATTAGAGAACTCTCCTACCCTTCACTGGAATTATTATTTTTATATTATATAAAATAAGAATTAATTAAATATAAATTATCTAATTAATTATAATGGAATATTTAAGAGTTAATATAGAATATTTTTTAATTGCGTAGTGATCTAAAGTATAAGTTAATATTTTTTTTAAGTTATTGTTCAGGTGATATATATATATATATATATATATATATATATATATATATATATATATATATATATATATATATATATATATATATTAAGTAGTTTGTTAATTAAAATTTTAAAAATTAATCTAATTTTTAGTCAATAAGACTAATTCAAAGATATACCTTTTTTTAACTAAACTACTGATAAGAACTTTCCAATTGTTTATAGAAAATATTTTCTTATTTTTTAGTGTTTAGAATATTTAGAATATTTGTTCATAAGTTACTATTAATTAATTAAAAAAATAATATATTAAAATATTATTTAAATTTATTTTTATATATTTTAACTATAAAAACTTTGAAATAATTAAATTTTTTTTTAAATGGAGCTCGTTGACCCGACATTGGTTTACTTAGTTTGATGACCAATTGGGTTGCCCAAAAAATATGGGCATTTGGGTAAGCAATGCACATGGGAATTAATGGGATCCTATTAATCTGATTAATTTCTAAATCTTAATTAATCTTTAAATCCACATCTCACATGACACAAACCCTAATTTGAAAAATCATGGTCCCCCCAATTTAATTGAATCTTTTGGATTTGTGATATTTTTCAATACCATTGAAATTTTAAACATACAATTTTTTTTTCTTTAAAAAAATATCTTGTTTAATTTGGACTATTTGAAAATATTTCCTAATTTTAAATTATTTAAAATTATCTCTTTGTTAATTATATAATTATTTTACATAATTTTTTATCAAAATCTTAATTATACTTTAAAATTAAAAAAAAAAAATCCACTAACAAAAAAATTAAGTTTTTTCTTTGAAATAATTAAAGACCTATAATCTATTTTTACTCTATTTTGCAATTTTCCCAACTAAAATAAGATCATGAAAATCTATTGTTGAAAAATGTTAAAACACAACAGTACGGTTGTATTGTAACTATTAATTATGATAGATTTTATTTGAATTTTATCATAATCAATGATCAAAATGTATCCGATATATATATAATTATTGAATTGAATAAATTCTTAGACTCAAATTTTTTTAGGTTCTCCACAAAATATATAAAAAAGGGAAAATCCTTTAGTTACCTATATTGTTTCATGAGAAGAAGAAGCCAAAGGTAGCAAGAAATGAAGCCTCTCCCTTTGCATAGCCTATTCTAATAATTAATTAAGCTAGGGTTTGGAGGTGGACCAACAAATAATAAATAAGAAGATGATGATGTAAATTAATTAGCTAAAGAGGGAACTCAACTTTAAGTCAAGTTACATATAATAGGATGAGAGGGATTTATAATTTTTGAAAACAAAAAATAAAAAATTACACACTGTTTGGCATGTTAGAATTCAAAATGTAAAATTCTTATTAAATGAATTTTCCTGTTTAATATATTAAAATATGTATTTGAATTGAATTTCACAAAATCATATTTGGAATTAATGTAGAATTAAAGATTCATTTACATTTATTTCTTAAAATATTATTAACATAATAATCTTATAAAATAAATAATAAATTTATAATTATATTAATTTTACTTAACATAATAATATTGTATTTGTGTTTTTTTTTATTAAGATACATTATATACTCATATATTTGTATATTATTACCTTTAAAATAATATCTATTATTATGTAAATTAAATAATTTAGAATGACAAAATGATATGAAAATGAGGATGAAAAAATGGGTTTTGTGAGGGAAAAGAAATCAAAGGTGAAAGTATGAGTAGTTTTATGATAAAAATTTTTACGGTAAATTTTATAAAATTCTTTTACAAATTCTAACTATTTTGATAATTATGTTTAATTATACAGAATTAAAATCATATAATTAAAATTCATATTTTCTTTTTTATTTTCAAATATAAAATTTTTAATTTGTAAATAAATTTTATAAAATTCATTTATTCCAAACTCCTTGATAAAAATCTTATTCGAGTAGAAATGGATTCAATATTGGGCTAAATTGTTAAAGTATTAAAATTATGAGTTTTGGTACTAATTTTTCATTTTTGTTACCAAAAGGCCCAACTCTAAGAAGACATGACAAGTACGAGTAAACTAGTGTTTGAACTGCCATTATTTTATAAAATATTTACTAAAAAAGTTTAAATTTTAATTTAAAAAATTTAAATTGAAATTTTACATATTTAAATGATAATAATTTCAAAATAATTTTTTAATTATTTTTTTTTAAATAACACATTTTCAAGAAGTAATTTTAATCTGAATTGACTATTAATATGTGTACTAGTTAAAAAATAAAAATTCATAAATGAATTAGGAATTTTAAGTTCAATGCTTTTTAACCCTCATTGAAAACCCAACTCTAAAGTGGATTAAATTTGAGATTTATATTTTGCTTAAGAAATATAAATTATCCAATAAATAAATATTTTAACATTTTATATGTTTTTAATTTACATGAAAAGAATTACTTGAATAGTATGAAGAACCAAACAAAAATTCATAATTTCCAATTCATTGTATAGATCTAATGACAGGTATGATAATTGAAAAGCCTTCCCTACATAGAACGCTTCCAATAAACAATTGGGTAAAACTTGTTATCAGCCAAGCATGACATTAACAGTAGCTTTCAAAATTGGTAGGTATTTAATGTAATGGTAAGTCCCATCACATTATAAAAAAAATTCAGATTAAATCTTTGAAGAAACATTGGTTTTCTTACTAAATATAAGCTCTTAAACAGCAACCTCCATTGGCCAATTTTGTATTTTAAACATTAAAGAAAAAAAAAGACTGTTGATTGATAAATTCAAATCATCAAGCTACAATTACCAAGTAATTTATAAACAAGACATATAAGAAGTTGCCTTGATATCTGTAAAAGAATAAGCAACTTATTCCAATTATAAACATGGATTCCAAGCCACAAGTAAAAAGAAAATGTCAACAGAGAAAAATCAATACGATCTAAAATTTCTTTCTTTTTCTTCTTCAATTGACAAAGAAATATACTGTTGAATTCTTCTCTTCACAGAGAACACAAATTTCTTATACCCTATCTCCCCAGTAGCATCCTACATTGCAGCATAATAAAAAAACTATTCCCACCCTCTTCTCTCAACCTTTATACCTCAGAAAATTCTAAGCTGAAAAAGCAAGCTGACCAAATCATTTGTCTTCAGACTGGATCAATCATAGATCATTCCAATCCATTTCCAACAAAATCAGACACTATGCATCCTATACCTTCACCTTCCTTTTAACATCTGATAGGATCAGAATTTTATATTCAATATCAGCCAAATAAAAGAGAACAAAAGAAACCACATCCAGCAATCAGTTCAAACTTTCAAGTCAGTTTCAGACATCTGGCGAATCAAGAATCTGACTCTGAGTCAGATGAACTCAGTGCAGATGAAGCAACACCACAGCTAATATTCTGAGGGTCGAGTGACATTCTTGGTGGCATTCTGTGGAGAATTTTTGATGAAGCCCTTAATTTCATGTACTGCACCAAACAAATAACAAAAGAATATTAGTAAATTAGATAAATCCAATTATATTGTATATGTAACCAAAGAAATTTCTGGACAGATTCTAGAATAATGTCTACCTTCTCATAGAAAGCACTGATCTCCTCCTCCGTAAGGCCTTCGTCTTCTCCAGCATTTTCATCCCAACCAAGTGACCGTAAAAAGGCAGCCTCTTCCTCATCTGGGTTGGGAGTTATGTCAGAGTTTGAATCCTTCTCTCCGTTGTCAAATAGATGAGTCCCATAGTAAGTATCTCCATTGTGGATTATTTTACCTCTATTATCACTGGACAAGCTAGTAACAGATATTTCTGATGAAGAAGAATCTCCATCATTCTCAGTAACTGAAGCAGCAGTACGTTCTGTGACAGATTCACTAGACTTCTTCTCTGAGGAGGATGACAATGAAACAGGACTAGGATCCGATACCCCAGCTGTGGAGTTTGTGGAGGATTTCTTCTTTAGGTGGTTAAAAAAATCATTCCTGCTCTGGATTTGAAACGCTGGTCTCTTCTCTACGGTTGGCCGCAAAACTGAAGGAAGGTGCTCGGCACTGGGACGGTTTGGATTGCCTGAGGTCCTTGAGGGAACAGAACCAGCAGTCAATGGAGTGATACCAAGTAAGCCATTCACCGGCTTGCTTCCATTTGTAGGACTCAAGCTACCTTTTTCAGCTGAAGAGATGCCATTCAATTCTCGTGATGATTTGAGGACCTGAAGCCTGCCCTCATTAGACATTTTTGCACTATCAGGTCTTGCAGGACCACGAGTATGATTGATGAAGTGTACAGAGTGTTTCGGCGAACCAATCTTGGGTTTTGATTTCTCTGAAGGACTGACCACCTATAAAGAAGATATCAATAATTACTTGCACGTATGTGACTCGGATACATCAGAGATCAAGGGTCAATTGCAAATTATATGAATGGCTATTCCAATTTGCAAATGGTTCTCTTTTGTCCTTTTTTTTTATAAAATAGAACAATGAGTGGGATCTGTTGGCAAATGGTGCAAAACCAAAATAGCCCCAAGAAATTTTAGAAGGAATGAATTATCCTCCAAATGAACTTCCCAATATATATATATATATATATATATAGGGAACAACAGAGAGCTTGTCTTAAATATATTTCTTAAAGAACCCTCAGTGCCAAATGGTTTCAAACTTTCAAAGGTGATGCCTGGTCTTTCCCATTTATGATTAATAAGTGTGAACATGTGTGGTTCAAGACATCTAAAGCATTTCTTGCACATCAATCTAAGAAGATCCTGAAGCCAGTTCTGACTATTCTACATGTTACTCAATTTGTCCTTAACAACAAGGATCAATTTGTAATAGGCTGCATGTTGTTTACCTAATATTTATGCAAAATACAGACATAGAAAAGATATCTATAAGTAAAAATTTTCCTAAGAAACAGGATACATTCTATCCAATGACCATGCCAGCAAGTCTATCCTTCAGTCATCATCATTCAACTTAAGATTTTGTGTTTTGGTGCACCATTTGTTTTTCTAACACACAAACACATGCCTGAGCACACACCCGAGAGAAGTCCAAACGTAAACACACACACACACACAAACCTAAATACAAACACAAGAGAAATAGAAGCCAATAGATTATTTAAATGATCGAATGAGTCAAAGACATCTCAGCACAAAGTGCGAGAGAGAGAGAGAGAGAGAGAGATTAACCCATTGCAGGAAGGGGTAAGAGCAAGGGATAAGGTATTCATTTCTTAAAGGAGCAAGTGTCATTCTTTACTAGTAGAAGTCCAAAGAAGAAAGACAAAAAGATTGTGCCTTTTAAGTAGTTACCAGAAAAAATACAAGATTGTGCAAGAGAAGAGAGAGAGAGAGAGAGAGAGAGAGAGAGAGAGAGAGAGAGCAACAATTTCTAAAAGGAAATGGAGGGATAACTTTGCAAATGCATACCTAATTCTAAATATCATGAATTAAAAATATTGGCCTCCCATCCCAGATGTATCTAGCACCATAATCGTAATAAAAAGTCTGTGGGAATTATCTTATATATATTTCCTGATCAACAGAGTATATTAAAAATTTAAAATAATATTTTTGAAGCTCTAGAAGAACCCGGCCCATACATGAATTCAACCAGATAAGGCGTAACATCTTCATACTATTTTTTCTTATAAGAGGCAGCAGAATGGAGATGAACAAAGGAAATTATAGTTTTCAACTTTGTTAGAAATTGAAATTGTCTACTGCTTAAATGAAATAAAAATTAGATAATAAGTATAACCACATAGGAATATCTGGAAAGAAAAAAACATAAGAGAATATATGGATTCTAGATTCAAATAAAGTTTAGTATTGGTAACAATCATTAGGAAATCAGGCAATCAGTTGCAATGTTCTTGTGCATCACATAAACACATATTCCTTGAGGCCCATCCATATGTGGGTCTTTTAAGTGAAGCCCATCAGCATAAGCATCACATGCATTTTGAGTTTTCGACAATTATTTGCAATAAGCATTTATGCACTTTAAGGATAAAAACAAATAGCAAAAAATCATCAACGAAGCAACCTCTTGAATTTCACAGGCCAAAACCCATTCCAAGGTAATGAGTACGTCATTTACCCAAACCCAGTAATAAGATCCACTATTCAAGCAGATTAATAGTTGATCAACCACTTAATTTAAACTCATGTAAGCCATTGGGTCCAACAAAGAAGTAGGACAGGAAGAGCCAGAACACCCTTAATAAGTTGTGATAAAAATTTTCAAAATCAAATTCTGTTTTTTCCTTTATGTGCTCAACCTAATACAAACAACACTAAGTATGCTTAAAGTTGACGCTTGACAATTAGAAATCGTCCAAAGAGGCTTGTTAATCACTAATATTAGATACAACTAGCTAGAATGGACAAAATCTATAAAAAGAAACCAACAAAAATAAGCAGCACCATCTCTTACCAAGGTTTTAGGCATGGAAGGAGTCATGGGAATCAATTTTGACTGCCTAATAGCCAGTTCTTCAAACCTCTGTATCCCAGCAGTCGGCTACAATTGCAAATATGGAAAAAAAAAATCAATTATATTGCATTGAAATTCACTGTAACAAAATCCCACACATAAATCCCACACATTCAGGAAAACTTTGAAATCACCTGGGGAGGTGTACGAGAACGAGGAGGGCCCTGTGCTAATGCTTCAGCCATATTGTGTCCTGTTGTAATGTTTGGTAGTACAGTGACTGAGGTTGCTGGAACAGCTTGCTGAGCTGATGTAACACTTCCCATGATAATCGGCACCTCTGCTAGAGCTGACTTCCAATACTCACTGACAACTACAGGTGAAGTACCAGTTTGAGTAGCCGCACTTAAGCCAGGAGAAGAAACCCTTCCTATACCGCCTTGTCTTTCCTCAGCTCCCAATGAGGGGAAATCCTGTTCAAATGAATTATCATGCACAGAACCATCACCAACCCTAGCAAGCAGACCATTGCCGTTACTGTTGCTAAGTTTATTTTTATTGTTAGTCAAGTCTCTAGCTACTTTCTTGGACCAAGTGTCATCTTGCTTTCCTGTAATCAAAGAATGCGAACGGCGTAACTTATCTTTGTCAAATTTACTTGGCAAAAAGTTATCCAGACAATCAGAAAGCTCATAGTTCCTAAGTTCACCTAAGACCAACTTTTCCTTCTCCCGACAATTATTTTCATCTTCCCAATCCCTATCATGGTGACTTCTACCAAAGCTTCTTGTAGAACGCAGTTGACCAGAACCATTGCTATTAGAACTCCGGTGAAAATAGGCAGAAGTGGTTCTTTCCAGAACTGATAATTGGCATGTATCACGATCACTAGTGCTTATAGATGATTTATTCCCTGCATGCTTTGATACAAGATGATCATCTACATGAAACAGAACACGGTAAGCAAGATTATTTAAACCTAAATCACACTGTTTTATCCAATTGTGCAATAAATAGATATGGAAATGGGAAAGAATTGCAGGAATATTTTTAGTTTTTGAGGCCACAAACAGTAGAGGGATAGCAACAGAATTATAATTAAAAAAAAAAAAAAAATAAACTCCTCATTACTCATCATCAATGAGATTTGTTGCAATCATTTGGATTAGTTTGTTTGATGTTTTGAATGTGGAGTATTTTTGGAAAGCATCTTCACAGAGAGATTACTTCAACTGAAAACCCTATTTCACCTTCAAATAGCATTAGCAATATTATGGGATTTATGCATTAACTAAATTTCATAAGAAAGTCCTACATTTTCTCTTAAAAATCTATACTGCCAATACAACAACTAGAGAAGCTTCTTTCAATATATTATCCTAGTAAAAACATTTACTCGATATCCCCGTAGATGCTGGCAAACAGAAACAGATGCAAATGGGATTATTCAAGCATATAGAAGGATAGTTTCAGATTTTCTTTCTTCATTCCTATCCCTCCACTTTCTGTGCAATCAAACATGTAAAACAAGTAACGCAAATCTCAATTAAACCATGATTACCAGTTTGCGACGATGCTGATGCAGATAGGTGGTTTGCACTTCCATAAGTAGGGACACTTCCGCCACTTTTCAACCATTCTGGCACTAAAGCATGCTTACTCCTATCCATGACAGTAACCAAACATGATCATATGAAAGAACCCCCAAAAAAAACAACCTGTCTTGTTAAGCTCCTCAATCCACCCACAAAAGAGGCATTGTACTATTTTTATCTACAAAACCAACAGAATCTGACTTTAATTCACTTTCCTCGCCTTGAATCCTCCCTTTACAATCGATTCACATAAAGCATCCAATCACCACTTGTGCCGAAACAAAATTTCCTAAGGCCAATATGTGTCAAATTTCACATCAATTAACTTTTATTTTCACTTTACTATTTTCACCAACCAAGATTTGCAAACCCCAATTCTTGAAAACTGCTCTATACACTGTAATTAGAGTTGTGCAAGTTTCTCTCTGTACACTATATACTTCAAGTCACCAAACACTCAAGTCAACAACCAATTTCACCAATCAATAAATTTAATAAAACTTTATCACACTCTCAGAGAATTCTCACCACGCAATTTCTATTGAAAAGTACTTCTCATAAAAAGCAATTCATGTTTCTTTTTTGCCTAAAGAAGGCTTGTTATGTTAAGAAGACCCTCACCTCTGTACCCACCAGCAGCAAGACCATTAAATGACAAAACTACCCAGCGAACAAAAACGACCGAAACATGGCAATTTTAGGAAAACCCAGACCCATAATGGTAAAACGAAAACGGAAAAAAAAAAAACAAACCCTAAAATCTGTGCACAACAAAAACTCCTCTAAAAAAACATGAGGTCCCAGCATCTAAGAGGACTAAAAGAAGTTATCTAATTATCAAAAGAATCAGGAATGAACTAAAACTCAACCATTGGATTAAGAAAAGGGGAAATTAGCTAAAAGAGATCCTCAATTTGTATCAACGGCTGGAGTTATGCAGTAGCGATTCAGCGAATCAACAAGAGCGAAAACCACAGTAGTAGAGCGAAACGAAAGCAAAAACAGCGCTCAGATGATAAGGTTCTAGAGAGAGAACTGTGAACTGTATGAGATGAAAGCTTCTAGAGAGAGAGAGAGAGAGAGAGAGAGAGAGAGAGGCTCTGCGATTGGACCGAGAAGAAGAGACGGAGAAGGAGAAGATTAGAGAGGAAGTGTCTTGTGTATGTTGTGTATGAAAATGGTTTTATAAAAACACAATAAATAAATATATACAATAATTTTTTTTTTTAATTTTTCTTTTTAATCATTTGCCGTTGATCTTTTTCCTTTTTATCTACCTTTGAATATTGAAAAAATCGCGGATTTGCACACGCGCAAGCACAACCGCCACGAGGAGGAGGCAAAAGTCGTACGAGTCGGGTCTGGTTTTACCGATGGGACTATGAAGCCCTGCCCACGAACCGGTTCTAATCTAATTTCTAATTGAAATCAACGGTTTTAATTCGTGATTTAATCAAGTTAAAATGGATCCATTTTCATCATTTTAATTCAATTTTGATTTATTAGCAATTTCAATTTTAATTCAGTAAAATGATACAATTCATTTAAATTTTATTATTTGAAATAAATGATAAGTAAAAAAATATATTTATTTTAATTTTTTACCTTATTTATAAAAAATAAATATAATTTAAATAGAAAATTTTTTATATTTAATAAAAAATTTTATTAAATAAATAGAATTTTTGCTAAATCATAACATTTTAAATATGCCCTTTATTCAGTTTAAAGTTTAAGACTCAATTTAATTCAATTCTAGGATAAAATTTATTTTATTTGTAAAATAACTTTCAAGATAAAATTTATTAATAAATGTATTTTTTATTTGATATAATTTATATTAAATATGAAATTTATTTTAAATAAAATAAATTTTAATTTTGAAATAAATAAAATAAAATGATATATAATAAGAGTAAAATTTTATTACTTAAAATATATATGATTTTAAGATTATAATTTATTTATAAATTCTATTAATTTTAAAGAAATTTAATTTAATTATGATAAATTTGATAAAATTAATTATTAAGAATCTTAAATGAATTTTTATTTAAATTAAATATTAAAATTTTAGATTTATAAATAAATTTTATAAAATTTTGTAGAATTTATTTATATATAAGGAATAAAGATATACCAATATTAGTTTCAAAAATGATTGGAATCCGATTGAATAGCTTTTTTTTTTTTAATTAAAGTCAAATGGAGCATAAATCTATAAGAAAAATAGTCAGGTTTTCAATTTGATATTTTTATTTTATTTGGATAAAATTTTCAAATGTTTGATTATTTAAGAGAATTAAAATTAGTACTTCCTACCTTCTCTTTTATTTATATTTTTTCAAAAATTTATTTTATTTAAAATTATTTGTGATTTTGAAAATATTAAAAAGTATTAATTAATTTTTTTAATTTTTTCATTATCTTTATTAAATATAATAACTATTTTTATATTTTTCTAAAAACTATCTTAGCGTCTCTTTCTCTCTCTTAATTAAGTGAGTTAAAAAGTAATTCAGATAAATTAAAAAGTATTTTATTATAATTCAAGTGATTGGATTACTTTCTTAATTAATGTGCTTATAATAATAAATAAGCATATTTAATAAAACTTAACACGTATAATATTGCACTCACTAAAAAAATCGAAGTTTACATTAACTCATAAAAACTAAATTGTTTAATAAAATTCTAAACTCAAAGAAAATGCCTGATGAATGGAGAAATGAGTATTTTAATACATATTTTTAAAAATAAGAGAGACATACGGAGTTATTTAAACTATAGAGAAATTAAACTCGTGAGCCATACTATGAAGTTGTGGAAGATCGACTTCGTCATGATACTTCTATCTCTCCCAATCAATTTGGCTTTATACCCGGTCGTTCAACTATGGAAGCGATCTTTCTCATTAGAAGCTTAATGGAAAAATATAGAGATGGGAAGAAAGATTTACACATGGTTTTTATCGATTTGGAAAAGGCTTATGACAGTGTTCCAAGATATGTCTTATGGAGAGTGTTAGAACAAAAGATGGTATCTATTAAGTACATACAAGTGTTGAAAGATATGTATGAATGAGTAACTACTATTGTGCGCACAGTAGGAGAGGACACAAGAGATTTTCCTATCTCAATTAGATTATAACAATATTCAACTATAAGTCCTTACTTTTTTACATTAGTTTTAGATAAATTGACGAAACATATACAAGAGAGTATCCCTTAGTACAGATGATATAGTTCTGATAGATGAGATGTCAGGAGTCAGTAGAAATTTAGAGTTTTGGAGAAGTGCTCTAAAATCAAAGAGATTTAAGTAGAAGGAATATAAAATACATGCATTCCAAGTTCAGTGAATGCCAAACTGGTGATAGAGAATGAGTTAGTTTGGATGGAGTGATACTATCTCAAAGTAATCACTTTAAATCTCTTAGCTCAGTCATTCAAGTAGATGGGGGATGTGAGGAGGATGTTAGTCATAGGATTAAAGCCGGATGGTTGAAGTGGAGACGTACTACTGGAGTTTTATGTGATCACAAGATTCTCAATAAGTTGAAAGGAAAATTTTATCGTACAGCCATATGAGCGGTCATGTTATATGGCAATGAGTGTTGGGCACTGAATGAGTCGTATGTGTCTAAGCTAAGAGTTGTAGAGATGAGAATGTTAAGGTGGATGAGTGACTATACTATACTAGATAAAGTCCGTAATGAGAGTATTAGAGAAAAGGTAAGAGTGGTGCCAATTGAGGATAAATTGAGAGAAGGGAGATTGAGTTAGTTTGGTCATGTGAAGTGTAGACATACGGAGACTCCAGTTAGACAAGTAGAACACATTAGGTTAGAGGATATAAAGAAAAGAAGGGGTAGGCCTAAACTGACTTGGAGGAGAGTAGTACAATATGACCTAGAAGTATTATACATTTCTGAGGATTTAACCCAAAATTGTTTAGAGTGGAGAAAGAGAATCCATGTAGCCGACCCCAAATTTTTAGAATAAAAGTTTAGTTGAGTTGAGTTGAGTTGAATTTACATTAACTCATAAAAACTATGTTAATTTTACGAGTTAAATCAAACACTCTTTAAGTTTAATTGTTCATTTGCAATATTAGCTGTTCTAATAAATGTTTTATTAATTATTATCTGTTAAATATTAGCTATTAATTATTAGTTATTTTATATAGTGATTTAAAGCATAATATTCAGTAAAAATAGTTATTCAATATAAAATAATGATATCGTACTCATTTTCTTAGCTTAAAATACAAAAGTTTCATTCAATAATAATTTTTAAAATATCTTTTAGCATTTTAATCAAAGTTAACACACCATTTATCTTATTCATATTATTTAGTGACGTAATATTTAACTGTATTTTTACTTTAAAGAAGTGATGGACTATTACTATTTTTATATTTAATAATTATTTAAACAGTTATTTTTATCGAAATTTCTATTTCAACAGTAAAATAGCTGATACCTCTAAAAAAATAGCTAAACTGCTAGCTAATCCTGTCAGGGCCAAAATTTACGAATTGGCATTTCAACAAACGGTTGATGCTAATAGCGAAATCAACGAATTATAGCACAAAACTGGTCACAAGAGCGTTGTATTTCTCACGAATAACAAAAATGCACAATTAGCTTTAAAAAAAAAACCCAATGAGATTCAACAAACAAATCAACAGATATAGAACTTTTTTGTTAAAATTTCAAAAATTGAATTGCACTGCGAGCATTATATATCACCAGTAAACCCCCAGTACCTTATCAAAGCTGTTCAATAAAGGCACATTGTAGAGGACGACAAGGCCTTCTTTCTTAGAGTAGATGCTCGTTGATTTGTTGAGACCCATGTAGATGTACTTGTCATCCATGTCGAATTCTTGAAAAGGCATACATTTTTCAGTACTTTTCACTTCAGTATTGGCTCAATTGACTTTATGGCCTTTTTATTGGAGGTAGAGAATATAGATAAAGAAGCGTCCATAGCAGTCAAAATATGACCAGAGATACAATGAAGAGGACAAGTAAATCAAGGAAGAAAGAAAAGAAAAAGTTCCAAAAGAGAGAAGCAGTTTAGAATAGACATTTTATGAAGAGTTCTCAAAATTAAGAAAAAAAAAATAAAAAATTTTGTAGTTAATTCATGTTTATTTAATGAGGGTAATTAAATATCTCTTTAAGCTCTCAGTTATTAAAATTAATTAAATTAAAAGTGTTTAAAAATAGTAAAATGAATTAATAATAAAAAAACTCAAATCTAAAAAATCAAAGTCAGACCCGAATACTAGAATGGATCTATGCTAGCAGAAAATGGATCTATACTCAAAATCTATAATCCGATAGAATGTTCTCATCGGGCCATATAGAAGGAATCAAAGAAACTCTAGCGAGAATCGTCGCACATCCCAAATCGATCGTCTAGCTGACACCGGTGGGAGATATGACTAATTGACTGATACACTGCTAAGGAACTATACACGGCTGAGATGTTTGATAAGAAAGTCCCCTAGATAATAACAACTGAAGAGCTTTGGGAAGGCAAGCAAGAAACCCATAAGAACCAAAGGAGCACTGCCATGGGAATTGAAACCACTAAGGAGGAAGGTAGAGCGCTGGCTGTCCTAGTCTTATATAGGCTTTAAAGAACCGGTAGTCCATCAAAATAGCATCGTAATGCTCTCGAGAAATGTCCATCCCCACCAGAAAATCCATTGAATCTTTGAAATTTCCAAAAATCACAAATGCAATTTCAAGAATTCAACCAAATCAAAGCAAACCTAAAATTAAAGCAATTCAAGAAACTCCAAATTTTTTTTTTCTCTCTTTTTATTTTATGCATATTTAGGATCTGACATCTCATAGCTAAATCTCCTCTATCGATTTCTTGTCCTTTCTTTGTAGCCTCTTGATCATTTTCTATGATTTATGTCATTTACAATATTGAAGACTTCTACCGTAAAATAAGAAAAAAAAAAGGAATAAGAGGATTTGAGTTTATAACACATGGATTCCTCAATGTAAATGGTTATGGATTTTTTTCCCTCTATTTGTAACTTTTTTTTTTAAATTAATATTGTTCTTATAATATTATTTGTGAGCTTCATAGTTTGATTAATATTATTTGTTTCTAATTAATTTGATCCTAATTAATTCAATTTAATTATATATATAAATAAAATTTAATTTGATTTATTTAAAATTTTAATTTTTTAAAAAGAATTAGATCCATCCACACCCCTAAATGTCGGGGTGAGCAGATTTCTGTTTAAATAGAAAAATCAAATTGAATTGAGTAATTCGGTTCAATCGGTTTAGTTTTAAAATTTAATCGGTTTGATTTGATTTTATATTATAAAAATTTCAGTTATTTCGATTCGATTTTAAAGAGAAAAAAATCAATTAAATCAAACAGAACCTAATAGTAATTTTATATATTCAAATCGAACCTAATCTAACCGAATCAATTTTTAAATTGATTTATTTTCATAGAAAATTTATGAATTATATTTAATTATATATATATATAAATTATTTAATTTAATTGATTAATGGTTATTAGGTTTAAACCAAAATTAAAATTAGACTAAATAACTTAAAAATCAAGTCTAAGTTAAAAAATTAATAAAAAATCAAAATTAATCGATTTAAACCGAACCAAACGAAAATAAAACGATTCGATTCAATTCAATTTTTTATTCATTTTGATTCAGTTCAATTTTTAAAATATATAATTTAATTTTAATAATTTAATTCTATTTAATTCGATTCGATTCGATTTAAATCGAATGTTCATCCTAATCTAAATGTTATTAAAAAAATTTTTAAATAATTTATTTAATTATTTTAAAATATTATAATTAAAATATTTTATTTTTTTTAATAATTTTTTACTTAACAGCTCCAACGTCTAACGTATCAGCACCGAATTTTATGTACCGAGATTCTTCATTCTTTTTTCTGATGTAAGCATCTTGTTGGGTGCCTCCACGTGGCACCAGGTCCACTTTGCCGGGTTCCCTCCCTTTCCTTTTCTATCCATTTGTCGCTGCAAATACATACGCACAAAAAGCTGGTCAATTACAAAGACGCTGGAATCCATCTTTCCGTTGCTTTTATTTATTTATTTTATTATAAATTATTATCTCCACACTTTTTATTTATTATAATTGAGTTTTTTTTATAATTATTTATCATATTTAAAAAATTAAATAATATTAATTATTATTTTTTAATTTTATTTTTTATTTTTATTATATTATATAATAAATAATTAAGTAAAATAAAAGATGACTTAATTCATTACTAATATATTTTTAGAAAATTAAAATTATCCAACCATTCTTTTAATTAAACTTAATAATTTACAATTTATATCTAATTTTTTTGTTAAATTAATGGCTGAGGATTTATTTATTTGTCAAGTATATTTACTATTTTTTGTGAACTTTAAGAAACATAATGATTTTACAGTGTGAAAATTTATGAATTTTGGATTTTGACTTTTGACTTTTCCCATTCTAAATAATTGCTAATAATAATAATAACAATCACAGAATTGTCAGAAGTCAAAAGGTATATAGTTTTCATAATATTATTTTTTATAAAATAAATTTTCAAAATTTATTTTTTATAAAATAAATTTAAAATGATACAAGATAATGTATAATGAAAAAATTTATAGAATGACATCATCACTTACATCATTATTTAAGTAGAGTGAGTATTAAGTTAATCAAACTAAATCAAATTAAATTTTTAATTAATTAAATTATTAATTGACTTTAAAAATATTAATCAAATCAAATTAAAATTAAGAGAAAATTAAAATTAACTAAAATCGAAAATATTTAATAGGTTATAACCGAATTAATCGAAAAGAAATAAAATAAATATTTTATATTATTATTTATTTAATAAAATATTAATAAAAATATATTTATATTCTTTTTATTTATAAAAAATAATAAATATAATTTAATATTAATAAAATAATAATTATAAGTTAAATATTATTATAAATCATAAAAATAATAATTATAAATAATATAATATTAATAAAATTATAATTAATATATTAATTAATTAAAATTTAATTATTTCATCTAATTCGATTACTTAATCAAATATAACCAAACTTAATAATCTAAAATAAAAATTTTTATTATTATTAACTAAAAATCAAATCAAATTAAATTTATTTTTATCAAAATAATTAAATTTTAATTATTTAATTTAATTATTCAATTATAATAGAATTACAAGTGATTTTTCAACTCATAAACAAGTGAGAATTATAATATATTATTCTTTCATGATATCATTTCTTTTTGTTATTTTTTCTAATAATTCACCTTAATCAGAATTTAAATTTAAAATTTTATAATACTAAAAATAATTTTAATATTACAAAAATAAAACTCATTATTATGCTGGTTCCAATGCTTCGCAGATGCTGTTAAATTGAATTATTGATCTCAAGCAGAGGATGAAGTTATCAAACAATATTCTAATTCTAAACAATATTATTCAAAGGACCAGATTTGAATTTTACTCGATCAATGAAATGGACCCGCTGCATTTGACCGTTTCTGTCTTTACTTTCAAAAGCGTTTCCCCCAGTGTCTACTTTCAGCTCTCTGACGAGATTTATGCGTGTGGAAAAAATACAGCGCAGTCTCTTTAAACAAATCCCTTTCCCTTCTCCTTCCCTTCCAACTTCTTAGTTTTCCACAGGTACCTCTCTCTCTCTCTCTCCCGCTGTGTTTATGTTAGAGACCAGAAACGGTGTAGTAATGGATGCCAAGCTCAAACGTTCCAGGCCAAAGCTCGATCGCCGAAACGCAGTCAAGAACATTGAATACGACGCGTCGTATTCATCATCATCATCATCTTCTTCTTCTTCTTCTCCTGCTGCTGCTGCTGCTCTTGCCTCGTTTTACATCAATGAGTCGCCGACTCCACGGACTCGGTCTCTCGATTTGGACGCTAAAACCAGCTTCCGTATCAAGGGAATAGATGGTGAATTCGACCTTATATGTCAGACTTTGGGGTTTTCAGGACCTGAAGATTTTGCCATTCCTACTGCAGTCTGGGAGGCCCAAAAAGCTCGCCGGTCGTCCTTCGATAGTGGTTTGCGATTGCGTAATTCGGCTGAGCCGGACGAGTTAGCTGCTCAATTTGAAGCTAAGGTTGTAATTGCTAAGGCTAATGGTGAGGTTAGTGATGAAGGTAATCTGGTTCGTGGGAAGGCAATTGGAAATGGTGTAGGTGATTTCAGTAAACGTGAAGGTGAGTTTTCTAAGTTGAGAAATGGTTCGAATTTAGCTGAGTTTGGAAGTGGCGGTGGATTTGGGCGACATAGAATTAGTGTGAGAACCATTAGAGACCGCGGCAGTGGTGTAGGGATAAAGGGCGAGAGACCGTCGGTTTTGGCGCCGCCACCGGCGCTGTTGCGGCCACCCGTGGTTGATCATGCGAGCTCAACTTGGGATATATTGAAATCTTTTGCTCCTCAAGATGTTGAAGATTTGGATTCTTCAATTCGAGCTGGGGATGTAAGCCCTTCAGATAAAGGAGATAGAGTGATCAAAGAGAAGAAGGAGGAGAAAGAGGAGAATAATGATGTTAGTGAAGATAGGGAACAAATGAATTTGGAGAGGATCCCGGAGAAAGAAGTCCTTTCTGAAGGTTGCTCGTCTCCGTCAAATAATATTGACGATCACAACGCCGCCGGCGATGATCGTGGAGATTATAAAAGTTTAACAGTAATGGAGCCAGTTTATAGCATTTCTCCAAATGGGAAATTCAGAAGAAGCATTAGTTCGTGGCAAAAGGGGGAGCTTTTAGGAAGTGGATCTTTTGGAACAGTGTATGAAGGATTCACCGAGTAAGTAATCTTTTCATACGTATTTCTACATATTACCTGCTTTTATTCCATCATTTGACCGAATGCTGAAAATAATGAAAATAGTTCTCAGATTTCATAAAAATTTTACCTAAAATTTGAATGATAATCAACTCTAAAAATATGGGGAAAATTTTTCCTTGCTTTAATGACGTGGGTGAAGGACTTCCTAAGTGGTCTTAATGGGGGCCTTGGCATTTAATTCTTGCTGCTGTTAAAAAAGACATTTTCAACAGTCTGTACAAAGTCTGTAGATTTTCAGAAAACTCAAATTGATTTAAGTGGTATTTGTCTCTTTGAAATGTCTACTTCTCCTGTGCCTAGCTGTTTTTCCTCTGTTCTTGATTTCCCTTTTTGTTTTTGGCCAAGAAATCTCTTTTTTCTATGTGTTTTCCACTTCCTGTTGCTGTGCTAAGATTTGCTTCTTACCAAAAATGAATGAACTGTTACAATTATTTGTTTCTGTTTGGCCACATTAGTTGAATAAGAAAAGCAGGGGGCTATCTGGTCAAGAATTTATTATTAGTGGAATAAATAATTGATTTATTTTAAGTTCTCTGATATCTTTCACATTCTGTTTGGGTTTTCTACAGTGATGGATTATTTTTTGCTGTAAAAGAAGTTTCTTTACTGGATCAAGGAAGCCAAGGGAAGCAGAGCATTTTGCAACTTGAGCAGGTGGGAAGAATTAAGCTTCTTTTTTGTTTCACGCAGTTAAATTATCCCTCTAGTAATTTTCTTCACATCAAACAATTCAAAATTAATATAGTTGTATGCTTCTATAACACCTCTTACAACTATTGCATAGATGAAATGACTGCATCATGATATGTTTATTTCTAATACCATGTTTATTGGTCCAGGAGATTTCTCTATTAAGAAAGTTTGAACACGAGAACATAATTCAATATCTTGGGACAGACAAGGTATGCTTTTTATTTTTGAGTGTCTTTTTGTGCTATGTAATATTTGTGGAATGAGAATACAAAATGTAACTGTACTTGTCATGCATTCCTCAACTGTGTGAATGATATTCAGGCATCTTACTAATTTCTTAGACCCAATATATCTACTATATGGAACAAATATATGAAAATGGTACAGTTACCTTCAGGTCTTTGTTCTAACCATGCAGAGTTGTGATGCGAATTCTATTTCATTTCTATTCCCAAGGGACTCGTAAGCCTATCTGGTCTTGCTTAAGGGCAGATTAGGTTGTTCTTGCATTAAATAGCAGAGATCTTTTAGACTGCAAAAAGTTTTAGCAGATAATGTGCTTTTATTTGTGATGCATGCAGGGTTTATGGTATCAACATATTTCTTTTGCTGCTCTTGGCTTTGCTTTGCTTAAAAGTTGAAATTGGACCCATTGTGCTCTCAAAATTGTTGAAGGAAGTCATTTTTTGTCTTGCACCATTAGTGGATAGGCTTTGTAGTTATTTCTCATACATCATACTTGTGGCTTCCATTTTGCTTGTTCATGAACCATCTGGTTGATAAGTGAGAGTTTTTTTTTTTTGGTTGTGGGTTGGAGGGGGGTAGTGGAGGAATCTTTTCAACTGTCATTGTGGTTTTATAGGTGTCTTGGAAACTGGTTTTAAAACCATTTGAACACTCTGTACTAATTTGTTAAATGGTTTCCAGGATGAATCTAAGCTTTACATCTTCCTTGAGCTAGCAACAAAAGGTTCACTTGCCAAACTTTATCAGAAGTACCATTTGAGGGATTCCCAAGTCTCCGCATACACAAGACAAATATTAAGTGGTTTAAAATATCTCCATGATCAGGATGTGGTTCATAGGTAATACATATAATTTTAATATTAAATTCTTTGGATCTCGGCTTCTATATTCTTTGTTGTACTGCTTGAGAAATGTTTTCCATATTTTAATTTTCCAGGCCTTTATGTACGGAATTTGGTCCGTTACTTTTTGTTGTGTATAAGCATATTCCAAAGGTCTAATTTCTATAAAATTGTTTGTGGTAGACTGGGAGGACTATGTAAAAATTGGCTGAACTATATTCTTTAGAAAGGTAGATGAAAGACCAACTGAGAAATGGAGTATACATTGGTTTGCCTTATTGAAATGCATAGAAAGTGTGGAGAACAAAAGGGAAAATTCAAATTGAATCTTATAAGTGTGATATAAACAATTGAATTTCATTTAATGGGCTTGTAGACTAAAATTTAGGGAGAAATTAAAGGGTTACCTTCCGGTCATTGGTGGTTAGCTGTGTGAAATTTTGTTGCTTTGGTTTGTAATGCTGATGATATTTGTTAAACTTTTTTTGTTATTCTATTTTTAATTTTCTCTTTATTTGTGTTCTTAATTTTTCTCTTTCTAGGGATATCAAATGTGCCAATATTCTAGTGGATGTGCATGGATCCGTAAAGCTCGCAGATTTTGGGTTGGCCAAGGTGCCTTATTTCACAGAATTTTTCTCCTGATATATCATTCATGGTTTAAATACTTACTTCATTGTTTTTGGATTTTACTCTTCTTAGGCTACTAAATTAAATGACGTTAAATCTTCCAAAGGGACTCCATATTGGATGGCCCCAGAAGTAAGCCTCCTTCCTTTTTGTTATGTTATGGATTTTGTGGATGGTCTCTATTCTTGAGCTAGATTTTCTCATTCATTCTGCATCTTCTTTCTTTTATTTTCCTTTTCTACAATTTATAGTTTTGGGAGCTTCTGTTGTGTATTTCCCATATGCTTTGGTAGTGCTACTTAGCTCCTTTTTAATTTATAATGTTTTGAAAAAGTATTTAATGCTAAGATTTTGATATTTTAAAAGGAAAAAAAAGTTGTTGCACCATTGCATAGCTTGTATCTTAATGTTTTTAAATTTTAGCACACACTTTGCCTTAGAATAAAAGGTGCACACGGCCTATCGTTGTTAAATAATTCCACCTATGTAGATTTACTTCTGAAGCTGAATTGTTCATTCCCTCTAATATGGGAAGTTGATGGCAATTTTTCTCATTTTCAGCTGTATAGTGATAGCAGTGTCACCTTTTCAACAATAAGTGCAAATTCTTAACTCTTCTTTCAAGAGGTTTCATTGGTGGGATGTTAACCACTTAACAATTTAATCATGCACTTGCAGGTTGTTAATTTAAAGAATCGTGGCTATGGACTTGCAGCTGATATATGGAGCCTTGGATGTACGGTGTTGGAGATGTTAACTGGTCGACCACCATACTCTCACTTGGAAGGGGTACTCTCTCTCTCTCTCTCTCTCTCTCTCTCTCTCTCTATATATATATATATATAACCCTGATTTGATAACTTTAGATTTTAACATTTTTATGATTAATATGAGATGTCAATTTGTTGGCTTGTGTGTTCTTACTTGCCAACTATTGCTCCTTCATGTCGAAGTTAAATATAGCCATGGGAACCTCATTGTTCTACAGGTGGCCAATATGAGAGCTATTTTTACCAGCTAACATTTTAAGACAAGTAAACTGTAATTTTGTATAACGTTTGATATAAGTGCATGTCATATGTGCTAACCTTTGCATGCGTAAATGGAGTGATGTTGATTGGAACTAGGAATCTACCCTTGTTTGCATCAAATAATTGTTGATGCCTTGAAGATAATGCCTGAATGGGCTGAGTTTGGAATATCCAAATTCAAATTGACATGAACAGTTATTCTGAACCTTGTTAAACATTCATTTTGGGCAAATTGGTACTTAGATTTCAGATGTTGGCACTTTGCTTTAAGATACTGACACCTTGTTTGCCTTGGCATTGCGTTTGTCTTAACTTCTGCTATGCTATTTGATTGTACTACTAGTCTTCTACTGGTGCCTTTGAATGATAGTTATATTTGCAATTCCTCAAGAAAGGCAGCAACAAGTTGAAGTTCATTTCAGATTTCACAAAAGATTTAAAATGGTTGACATTTATTCACTTCATCATTCTGAAACTTTAAATGTCGAAGTCTATTGTTCTTGTCTAGCCCAAGGTGTTTGCATGGTAAATATGGTTCAATGTGCTCTCTTTAATCTGTCTCACTGAAAATTTTTCATGATAACGTAGTTCTTAGTTATTGAGATAGCTACTTCTTAAATAGAATTAGCTTATGCAATATCCTGCACAAAGCTTGAATTAAAGGGTATGAAAATTACAACTGCTTTACTTGCTTAGGTGGTTGTAAATTTAAGGCATTATTTGCTCTCTGTTACTTCTTATATTTTTATTGGAACTTGTTATAGTGGGTCTAGCTCAAAAACTGCAGCGTGTTGTTCAAAGTCGGGCTAGAAGATCCATGAGGATCTTTGTCTTGCACTCTCCTGTATTATGGATTAGTGTAGTCAGTGCAGATGCCACTAAAATAAAGCATGTTGTTTCAGAATTTGTCCAGGTAAGTAAAAGAAATGAGAAAAACATGATCAAACTTTTTGTTTGTTGAAAAAGTGTTACTTACCCCATGTGAATTGTGGTGAAGTAAGGTGAGACAAAGTAGAAAGTGATGCTTAAGCCTCTAGGTAAAGGAAAAGAAAGAACCATGAGAAGGTTGTTAAGCTGGATAAATGTGGAGTGCTGTTTTGGGACTGCTATCACTTCTAGTGCTTGCTAGAAATAAGGCCCAGATGAGAGTAAAGGGAATTGCTAGCAAGAGAACCAGGGTATAGCCAGTTCTTAGAGCATGAACCTCTGGGTCATAAGCCCTAAGTAGAAATAGATGCTGCCTTTTTTGATATAAAAGGTTAATGAAGTTATTTTTGAAGTCATAAAAAATGAACAATCACATACATCATGATATTTTTCGAGTTCCATGTAAAGCAAATCTGGTTTTGCAATTTCATTTGCTATCTACTGGGATATTAATATCTTGAGATATCAGTTGGCTAAAAAGTCCTTTAATTTTAACCATTTCTGAAGTTCATATGGAGTTTTAATTAATGTTATTTTCTCATGTGGGTGACAGATGCAAGCATTGTTTAGGATTGGCAGGGGTGAACCTCCTCTCGTACCTGATTCATTATCAAAAGACGCCCAGGATTTCATCTTTAAATGCTTGCAAGTAAATTCAAATGATCGGCCCACAGCAACCCAGCTGTTGAGCCATCCATTTGTGAAGAGACCACTTCAAAACTTTGTGAACCCTGCTTCTCCTCGTTACAGCAGCTAATAGTCATGAAAAATTTTGACCAACCGCTCAGGCACATGTGTGTGGAGGTAAGTTAGCACCACTTGCCCTGCTATCGATAATAGTTAATACTTTCTTCTGATTGTAGTTGTTGCATCTAACTGGCATGTATATCAATGGAATCTTCATAGTAACTCTGTTCATAATATCTAAACATTCACATCATCGGCCCAGTTGGCTGCACTCCTTGCTTTGGGTCCATAATTATGCACTTAAGAAAACTTATACTATGATGACAATTATTGCATCATTTAGGTTTGAAGCCCTTGCATTGAGCTAGTATTGAGGTCAATGGCTGTTCTGTCTTACAGGAACAGGCAAATGATTTACTTTGCTATCCCAAGGAGCAGATGCTGATCTCATAAGAGCTAAGGATGCGTCATTTCTAGCATTAGTTCCCATTTCTGCAATAGAAGTTTTGTGATGGGATAGCGGCAATTTTTTATTTAATTTTATTTTATTTTTAGGAAATTATTACTTACTCCTAAAGTACCATGTTATCAAGCTGAGATGGTGCTCCCAACCAATAATAAAAATACACACCAGTAATTTTATTAAAAGATATAAAATCTTAATAAACTTAAAAAGAAATGCTACTATAACACCATTTATGATAAAATTACTGGGTGGTTTTATTATTGCTTGGGAGCACCATCTCTTCTTTTTCTTTTTTTAAAAAAAAAGCTCTCAATGAAATGTACATCTTATGCAATGTAATTTTTTTTTTTTTAATCAAAGCTGAGTGAGGCAATGTATTCACTACAAAGAAAATTCCAGTTGACGCATGTGTTGATATTGTGGATAAAGCTGTGATGAATTTTTTTTTTTTTTTTTTTTTTTTTAAGTCAAAAGAGATGCAGATAATTTTGATATTGGAAAGAAACGAATAAAACAGAATATCTCAGTGAGTGATATTGACATTGAGATTAAGGGTTTATTCGGATGGGGTGAAGGGAGGTTTAGTAAAATAAGTTAAGATATGGTAAAAGAAGGAATGGTATGATAAGGTAAAATAATAGTCTTATTTATGTTTGAGAAAAATGATGAAGTAAATGAAAGTTTTATAATTTTATTTTATTTAGTTGGATAGTATTCGAAGATAAGGTTAAATATAAAAATTATAAAATAATTATTTTTATGAGACTTGTTATTTTATATTTTATTTTTTTTTTGAATAATTTAATTTATGAATCTTTGTATAAGATTTCTAATATAAAGAAAAAAAAAAAAAAAAAAAAAAAAAAAAAATAATATTTTTTTAAAAAAAAAAAAATTTTTTTTTAAAAAAAAAAAAAATTTTAAAAAAAAAAAAAAAAATATTATAATATAATAATAAATAAAAAAAATATTATATTTTATTTTTTTTTTTTTTTTTTTTTTTTTTTGTTTTTTTTTATTAGTTTAGGTGGTGGTTTTTTTAGAAGAAGAAATATAAATAATAAATAAGAAGGGGTTTTTTTTTTTTTTTGAAAATTGATATCGGTAATGTAGGAAAAAAAAAAAAAAAAAAATACCAAATCAGCGGGTTGAAAAGTGGCAGGTTTTGGGAGGTTTTCAACCTGTAAATTAGGGCTGAGCAGAATTCGGTTCAAATCGAAAAATCAAATCGAATCGAGTCAATTAGGTTTAATCAGTTTGATTTTAAAATTTAATCGATTCGGTTCGGTTTTACATTATAAAAATTTCAGTTATTTCGATTTGGTTCGGTTTTAAAGAGAAAAAAATCGGTTAAACTGAACCAAACCGAATAGTAATTTATATAGTCAAATCAAACTAAATCGATTTTTGAATTGATTTATTTTTATGAAAATTTTATGAATTATATTTAATTATATATATATATTAATTGTTTAATTTCATTGATTAATGGTTATTAGGTTCAAACCAAAGTTAAAATTAGATCAAATAACTTGAAAATCAAGTCTAAATTAAAAAATCAATCAAAAATCAAACCGATCAGTTTAAGCCGAATCGAATGGTTCGGTTCGATTCGATTTTTCACCCCATTTCAGTTCGATTCGATTTCTAAAATTTACGATTTGATTTTTATAATTTAATTCGGTTCGGTTCGGTTCGAACCAAATGCTCACCCCCACTGTAAATAACCCTCCAAAAACCTTCCTATTCTTCAATTCTCCATTTCAAATAAATGTAAAATTTTTTAAAACCACCTCTTACTTTTCTTTATCATTGTAACCCCTCAATCCAAACATTCTGTACGAGAAAGAAACAAAAATCCTGGGCAATGGTTATAAGAAAGGCTTATCTAAACTTAAATTTAATAATAATTTAATATTTAAATTTAATTAAAAATTATTTGTACTGATTTTTAATAATTAGTGAAAGTATTAGAATTTTTTTATTATTTTTGTTCTTAATTAAAAATTTTTCTTCAATTCTTTTTATAAAATAGAAAGAATTAATTTATTTTATAATAATTAATTTTAATAAAGAAAAACATAAATGAGGAATTGAGTTTTTCAATTTTCAATATGAAGATCAAATTGTAATATCCATCAAATTTTATAAGTCAAATAGTAAATTTTTTTAATTGAAGAAAAAATATATTTATCTTTTCATTTAAACTAATAGTAATATTGAATGAAATCGCATCTGATCTTGCCAAAAGTATAAAGGAATTTTTAAAATATAAAAATTAAATTATAATATTGATAAGAACTCAAGGATTAAATAGTAAATTTATTTATTTTAATTAATAATTTATGTAAAATATATTTTTTTTATTACAAATTTATATTTAAGATTTATTAAATTTTAAATTTTATTTACATAAAATAAAATATTTAAATAATTTATAAAGATTATAATATTATAATTCTTTTATATTTAATTAACTATATTTATATACGAGCCAATTTTAAACATTTTCAACCATGAACTGAAACCACCCATTTTGACCATGAATTAGCCCTTAACTAGGACTGTGTAGATTAATTTAATGATATTTTTCATATTATCCACAATTTAAAAATAATTAATAAGTTTATTTAAGAACTTTTCTGAAATAATATCTAATTAAGTTTCTTGTGTTATAAATAATTTTTCTTCTGTAAAATCACAACAATCAGAGTGGCGCAGCGGAAGCGTGGTGGGCCCATAACCCACAGGTCCCTGGATCGAAACCAGGCTCTGATAAAGAGTGGCTTCCAATGATTTTTTTTTTGTTAAAATAATTGCATTAATTCTACAGAATTTAAAATGAAAAAGAAAATTAAGGAAAAAAACCCCAATTTTGAGTAATTATAAAATTGCAAGAATTCAAATATAAAATTACACAATCAAGTCCCTGCAATATCGAGTAATTATAAATTGAGGGTCTAACATTTTCCACCGCCTCTAAAGGCTAAGAATGACAATAAGTAGGATATCCGTAAAAATTAACCTATCTGAATCAGATTAATATTATCAAAATCTGAACTCGTCCAAAATCTATTTAAAATTTATTCTCAATTATCTGTCTCAAATCTAATTATTATTATCCGAAAAAAAACCCGAATCCGTTTAATTTTATATATTTTAATTAATATTTTGTATAAAAAATTATTTTAATTAATAATTTATATTTTAAAATTTTAATAATTTCATAAAATATTTAAATTCTATTTTATATAAAATAAAATATATAAAAATTTATAAATATTATTATAAAAATATATATTTTATATTTAATTAAATATTTATGTAAACGGATTTGGATAACAGATACTCAATATATAAAATCTGAACATGATCCAAACCTGTCACGAATATTATTTTTAAAATCCGGAGAGGGTGCCAAAAGCCTCATGGCCAATTCAACTATTTTTTATTCCATCCAAGTCCCAATCTCATATATAAGCAGCTGTAGAAGGAATAAAAATGTAAAAAACAAGTCCTTTATTATGGTTAGAGAGGTACGGTCGAGAGCTGCAATCACATTCTTCAGCACACATAAAAGGGAAGAACAAGCCATTACTTGGGTTGTATACCTTAGCTGCAGCTTCTTCCTATTTAACTTTTCTTCTCTTAATAAAGATTAGTGAATAGCATCAAGGCTTATACCAAATTGTGCAAGCAATGAATGCTTGTAAGCTGCAGAAACAGCAACAGCAGTTTCTGAGAGCTTGCTCCTCATCCCTGAAATTTTGGATTCCATATGTTCCTTGGATTCCACATTCTCATCAATCAAGAATATTGCAGAGGACAGCAAAATAATCCCATGGATAAGAGATGGGATTTGCTTAACTTATCCATTTACTTGTAGAAGTTATTTTCGATTGTATTTCTGAATACTTGGCAACACCAACATTGTTAACTGTTTAAAGAAATATGTGAATCATGAGGCCGTACCTTCAGAATCTCTGCTGCTTCTCTTTCCAAAATATCCAAGTTATGCGTCTCCATTTGAACATCATGCACCAGCTTTTTAGCTTCTGCTGCATATCTATTAGTGTAATCCTCTGTTTCTTTCCTCAGAGAGTTAATTTGAGCTTCCACCTAACGAATAATTTATTTGGTATTAGGATGAATCATCCAGTTTCTCCATGAAAAAAAAAAATGTCGTGGATGTAACAGTCAATGAAAGAATAGCACATAAGTAGTGCTGATTTGTTTGACCCTCCAAATTAAGATTCAACATCCAATAAATGTCAAATGCTTCATACCCAAGAAACATATTAAAGAACTACAATTCAATTGCATTTTTTCTTTCTTTTCTATTTGAAAGTTTTCCATTTTCATTCCCGTGTAATTTGACTGGTTTCCTTCCTCAAATTACATTAAAAATTCTTCCCCTTTCAATTCAATAAATTGTTTTTAGCATGTAGTTTTCCTCCTCCATTATATATATATATATATTTTATTGTTCTACGATTCATCCTCAAAGGATCATGTTAGCATGGATTCAAGAATCAAGCATGAATATAACATAAGGCGTCAGTAAAAGTCCACTTTTGACTAATTTTCGTAGAATTTGCTGGTATGTGACCCAGTAGCCATCACCTTGCAAGTATTATAAGATGAGTAAAGAATCCATGAAACAAAGCTCATGCCACAAAGAAAAATATGCTAAAAATGCACAACACAAACTCTTTTTGTGAACCATAAAGAAGTAATTTGATAACACATACTTCATCAATATGAGATTGAAGCACAGTGGCACGATTTTTTTTGCCCTCAATCCTAGCAGTCAATTCCGATGATTCATTGACTCTTCCAGTTTTGCCAAAGAGCGTCTCTTTATATCATCAGCAAAGGATTCAAGTCCTGGCTTAAATGTAGATTTGTAGTCAATTCCCATAACTTGAGCGGGTGTAGAACCCTCAGCATTCAACACATACTGAAAGCCATTTCCAAGCTTTAATCTAGAAGCATCAAGAAGAAAACAATGACTGTTGCATTAGCATTTATAAAAGGGATAAAAAGTCAATCAATCCAGTTAATCAATTTTAATTTCAATTTTTTTTATCATACTAATTAAGGTTCAGTTTGTTTTATAAAACATATTTTTCATATTTTTTTAATGTTTGATGTACTTTGAAAATAGATTAACAGAAAATATTTTTTTATTTAAAAAAATTAAGCCATTTTTAAGGTAAAAGAAAAAGTCATTTTCATTTTCTAAAGTTGATAATCTTATTAATATATATATATATATGTTTAAAATTACATCTAAATAATAGAAAATATTTTCTGTTATTTGGTTGTAATATTAAATTAATAATATATAATATGTCATGAATGTAAAAATATTTTCATACTTTAATAAAATTATTAAAATTTAGAAAAATAGAAAATGACTTAATTTTTCTTTTAATAAAAATATATTTTTATTAATTTATTTTTCTGAATGTCTCAAATGTTAAAAAATACATAAAAACATTTTCTGTGTAACAAATGGAGTCTAAGTATTCAAAAAGCATGAAATATAAGTAAATGACTTCATCCCAATAAAATGATCTTATAAATTGAAATTTAGACATGTTATGCATTCAATAGACTTTAACTTGATAATTGATAGCCAATATAGACTTCCACAAAAAACTCTATATGGGCAGATTAATAAATTTAATCATAATTAATTAAGTTTTAGACAGTCATGAACTCTTAAATTCAAAGCAATTAGCTTCTCATTGGCAATATCTTGAATCTTGAAATTTAATGTTTAATTGTCTCAAACAGTACATCTACTCTTATTTAATTAAGCACTTCCATAATTAAGCCCTTCTATATGAAATTTTAATTGTCTCAAACAGGCTATTTTCTATATAAACAAAGCACTAATAGCAACTTGTAGATGGAGTTGTAGATGGAGTTGATGCATAATGTCTGTCCACCACCTCAATCAGCTTGTTTGCTATGGCACTTGCATAAACTGAAGAACCTTCATATATCTGCAACATTTTGCAAGTTAATAATTTTTGCTATACTGTGCAAAATAATTAAGTAAATGGGTGAAAACAAAACAAAGAGTAGTATAATTAAGTAATTAAACAACCTTGGTATTAAACAGAAAGCTGTAGTAGTCACCAATCTGGCCACCAGCAACATGATGGAGATCAAGCTTAAGTTCATCAACAACTCTGGATACATACAACAAGCAATTGATCTTCTTTCTCTGAACAAGTTTGATAGTAACTTCATCATCTATTATTCTAACATCAATCTCTGAGTCCTTGGATTTTCTTTGAAGCCAAGAGCTTCTTAATGATCCATTATTGAAGGACTGATCTGGGTCACCAATAGACTTCATTACTGTAGAACAACTTTCATTACCAGTATTCCCTATGGAATCATCTTCAGTTTTGAGTCTCTTGCTCCTCTCTCTTGCACATCTCTTTTTCTCCACTAGTATTTTCAGCTCATCTACTGTTCGAAGAAGTTCTTTTATGTAATCTATTGCATCTCCAACCACAGATGCTCTATCACTCTTTTCCACCAAACATCATTAAATAACCATTAGCTATATATCTAGCCATTATAAACAAGAATTCTAGAACAATTCTCTGTAATTTTAACAAACACCAAACATGGATTAAAAACTCTGAACTTATCATCAAATGGGGTATTGAGAAAGAATGAAAAGAAAGTACCTTGGTAGGGTTAGGAACCAAATCTCTCAAGGCCCGGTACTTGTCATTCAGGTGTTGTCTCCTTTGGCGTTCAGTGGCAAAGTGTTTGGTCATTTTCCCAGCTTCTCTATCTTTACCCATACAAGCCATGTCCCATGTGAAGTCCAGAACTCCATTATCAAACTGCTGCTCACCATCCCCATCTTGGTAAAGACCTCCTTCTCCTCCTCCTCCACTTCCCTCAACGTGATCATCTCCTTCACCAGCAAACAAGGAGCTGCCTCTCGAGTCAGGCAACGAGTATCCATGTGGAGGTAGAGATTGAAATAATTCCCTGAATAAAGGAGGTTGTGGGGGAAGGTTCAGGTGGAAAAGTGGGTCATAGAGAATGGAGGAGGCAGATGCTGTATCTGTCATTGGAAGATCTCCAGCAAAGCCTAGTGGAGTTGTATGTGTAGGGTTTGTGAAGGAGATGGAAGAATTTGGGAGCAAAGAGGAAGCTGAGCATCTGGGTAAGTGGAAAAGATTGAAAAGGTCCGCTGTTGAAGTGTAGGTCGATGCATCTGCCAAAGAAGATGAAGTGAAAGCCAAAACTTGATTTGAAGAATCTTGCATCAAATGGGTATTATTAAAAGCCATCTGCTGATGATTCTGAAGTTGGATTTCTCTGGCAGCAGAAGTATCCTCTTCTTGGTGATGAAGATAGCTATGGTGGTAAGATAGCCCTTCTTTGGACAACTTGAGATTCTCTAGCTCTTCTGTGGACATCTTGAGATTCTCTTCAAAGCCATTATGGATATTTATGGTACGCCCTGCCATGGGTGGTGGAGGAGGTGGAGGTTGCAAAACCTGGCCAATTCCATCATCTGCTCCTTGCACCATGGAGTTGGTATCAAAGCAACCTATTTCTCCATGCATCTTTTGGTTCCAGCAACTTATCTCCTACATCAAAATCCATAAACAAAGACAACCCAAAAGAAAAAAAAAAAAATGAGTAACGAGAACAGAAAAATAAAAAATACACAAAAACAAACAAGATTGCAGTAAAAGCTCACAAATTTTAAGGGAAACTCTCAAAACCCAAATGGAGAATTGGATCAAATTTCAGTTATAAGATAGAGATGGAGGGAGAAAGATTAGGAGAATAATATATTAAATGGAAATGGAGGAAAGTAAGGTGGTGGTAGGAGGAATTAGGAAATGAAAGATGGAACTGCCAATAGTGCATGCCTTATGTGATGATTTCCTTTTTGTCACAGAAAAGAAGGTTGTTGGTTGTTACTGAGATTCTTGGTTTCAAGGTCCCACTCTCATTCTCCCTCTTATTTTCTTTTTCTTTTGTTCCCCTTCCCTAATTTTCTTCCTTCAACTTAATTATGAACTCAGATATATAGTTTTAAAAGAAAATGCATAGGGTATGATCTAATTTTCAGTTTTTAATGGAAATTTTTTATGTAAAATATTGTCATTTAATGGAAAAATTGATAAAATTTAATTTTTTAGTTAAAAAATAATTTTTGAAAAAGCCATATCATAAGTGGTAAAATATTTGTGTTTTTAATAATAATACAATAAAAAGTTAAGTGCATTTATTTCATTTGTCAATTATATATTCTAACACATAAATTTTATTATAAAATCATGTAAATTGAATTCTTTTTAATATAAATGAATTTAATTATTGCATAAGAATTATTCTAAACAAATTGTATGATAGTATGAGTTTGTATAAAATAAATGCATTATAATTCCAATCACAAATTTTTGAATATTAAAGAGGAAGATCATAATTAGTAAAATTTGAATTCTAGTCCTTCAAACAGTCTATTTTCATCATTAGATTAAGATATTAATTTTTTTTTGTAATCAATTAATTAAATTGTTTTTATTACAAATATTATTTGATTGTTCTTCATGTAATAATCAACTTAGTATAGATCAAATGAACATACCACAATTTATATGCCACTATTTATGGGAGTTCAATGTTTGCTTGTGCTAGATCGGCCCATTTTAAAGGGTGAATCATTCATACCAAACACTCGTTAGTCAATATTCGTATTATTTGAATATTGTTGAAATTTGAATTCAAACTCTAACTCATAATTTTTTTTATATAATATTTAGGAAGAAACTTGCATTTTGTGATATTTTAAACCTTCACATTCATTTTTTAGTTATTATAAAAAAATTATATAAAAATTTCAATGTTCATTTAGCCACAAAAGCCTTTAATTCTATTGAAACTAAGTGAATTTAAATACTTTGAAAAACTAAAATTTCAATGTGTGTTCTTATTATAGCTCTTATTTATTTGTTTTGAACATTAAATTAAAAAAAAAATTCTCAAAATGTGGTGCAAATACAACAATGGCATGAAGGTTTGAGTAGTTGGCTTTGTACATGCAAAATGGCAGCCTAAACTACCAAACTATTCTTTATTCTTTATTCTTTATTTTTTATTTTTATTTTTATTTTTATTTTTATTTTTACAATTAACTTCAATTGCCACTTGAGTTTGGATGACAATGGAAAAAAATAAATTACAAGTTAGAAATATAATAATTTTTGAATAAAATCCTAATAATATATATATATATATATATATATATATATATATATATATATATATATATATATATATATTTTAATTGTAATATTCAAATACTTAAATATATAAAAATAATTGTTATTGAAAAGTTAAAAAAAATCTTCTTTCATTGTTATTTAAAAATAATTTTTTTATCATATATAGTGATATTTAATTTAGTTATCTTTTTAATTTAGTGATCTTCTCAAGATTGAGAGATTTTGAATTTAAATTTCAATTAAAGGAAATTTAATCAAAATATTTTATAGTAACATAAAACCATTTCAAAAGTAGATTTCAACATTTTATTTTTTTAATATTAAAAAATAATTAATTAAAATTAATGCCATGACAAAAAAATTTACATGAATACTATAGATTGTGAAAATTTGGTGATTCATATAGAATAACTATACACCTTAAATATTCATTTAATCAAACATTGAAATTAAATTTATGTTTAGAGCCAAATAATTATATATAAAGTTTAATATAAATAAATTATAATATTTTGTATTTTAAAATTTTAAAATTATCATTGAAAAAACTCATAACTTCCAATCAATCAAGATTCCTCCATTGGTTCATGAATAATATAAATAAGTTATGAGAATGTCAATAAAGATTCTTTCACTTTTATTTATTTATTATTTCTTTTACCATAACTAACTTAACCATGAGAGTGCTAAGGTGCTTTCAAGCCTCTTTGGTTTTTAGCCCAGCTTGTCTTGCAGTATGGGTGACAATTCAGGTAGATGGGTCATGCTCGTATCGTATCAATACGAGACGCGAATACAATTAAAGTCAACACAAACACGACACGATTAACAAATCATGTCAAAATTTTAAATACGAACACGACTCTTTTATTATACGAGTTACACGACACAACACGATTAATATTAAATTGTATTTTATATATTCAACACGACACTATCCATTTAACATAAAATAATTCATTTAACATGGTTTGACACGACTTAACCCATTTAACACGCTATATAAGTGGGTTCATGGGTCATAGTGGGTCAAATGGGTTAGTAAGTCACGAGTGTGACACGAATATTAAATCGTGTCATAAACGTGTCAAGTCGGGTTACAGGGTTAACCCGTGACACGACACGATTATAACCGTATTATAAATGGATCGACACGAATACGAATAAGCTTATCCTAAATCTTATATTTTCGTATTATGTTCGTATTGTGTCTAAAATTGCTACCCCTATCTTGCAAGATCTTTTAATCAAACTTACCAACCCAGTCAAATTCATTCCACAAGGCTTTTCCAACATAATTCACCTACACAAGTGGCATGGCATCATCTCAAATTCCCATTGAAATCCCTTTCATCACAGTGGTTTGAAGAATTTTCAAGAACACCCAATAAATTTAACAAATTTAATGGTGAAATAGCCAAAGAATTGTTTAAAATATAATATTCAAGTTGGAAAGGCAGGATCAACTGAACTTCCAGTTTGCGTAATTGACAGAAGCATTGTTTGGAGGCTGAAAAGGATAACAAGGCAAGAAAACAAAGTTGAATGGGGAACTCTTTCTATAATTATTAATTAAAGAAATAGCAAGCAAACCTAACAGGTTTCTTAGACGTGGCCTTGTTCTTGTTGGAATAAAATGGTGATTTTGGAGCAAGCCAACAAATTGAAAATTAATTTTAATTATATATTATCATAATAATATTGTAGTCTTACAGAGCGCAGAGCCGACTTGACCTTGGACATGAGGCCCAACTCGGCCCACTTAACCATGTCAATTTGGATTAGTTTGGGTTTGAGCAAAGGCTTTGAGTATGGGCTGAATTTATTTTTTTATTTTATTTAAAAAACTACATAATATATATAATTTTCTTCTTAATACATGAATCCATTTAGAATTGAAATATAAAAAATAATTTATATGGATTAAAAAGTAAAATCTATATATTTATTTAGTCCTATTAATTAAAAAAATTAGAAATAAAGTAATTCGTAAATTATAAAAACAAAAAAAAAAACAGAACCTTTGGTTGGATTCCATGGATTATTCCAAAAGCATTGGACTCCACACCATAACAAATGAAGTTCATCACACTAGATCCGATCCCCCACGAGCCCTTGAGGTTGAAGTTAGATGGATCAAAAAGACAAAAAGCTTAACGCGAGCCATTCGTCAACAGTACGTGAATCCTTAAGCCCAGTAAATAAGCACGTCGATCACACTCTCCTCACATTGCGTCATCGGTCACCAATCCCCAAACCCACTGCAAATTTCATCTCCAGTCGCTTATAAAATTCGTTGACCCCAACAACAAATAACGTGGCCGCCATACAATCCACCTGTCTCATTTTCAAATATCGCGTGCTTGCCCAACAAACAAGAAGAGCGTGGATCACAAAACTCTACGCCTCCATCTCTCTCCAAGTTCGAGTAGCGCGTAACAAATATCCTTGTCTCGCGCGTGTCGAAATTATGTTCCAGTTTCAACAGTTAGAGGGTGGAAGAGGAGAAAGAAAGTACGATACATCGCGTCGAAATGACTCGACGAATCCGATAAAAACTCTCTCTCTCTCGTGCTTTAAAAGCGTCAAAAGAGAAAATGAGAGAGAAATGTTTTCACTCCCGCTTGTAGCTCCCTCCGTTTCTGCGTTTCGATCCCATCGCCTTACCTTTGGTTTCAATTTATTGTGAAAAGAAAATGATAAATTATTGAACCCTAATTTCCACTTCTCTTTCTGTTGTTTTCTGTTTCTGTTTCTCGTCATTTCTCTCTCGAATTTCCCCGGTATGTATAGTGATTTTGATTCCCTGCTTTGTTGTTTGTTTCTGGTTACTGATATACTGGAACGAAATGGTCGTGAGGTAGCAAATTTATGAAAAAAATTGTTTTATTTTTTTTTTTGAATTTCCTATATAAATTTGAATGGGATTCTAGGTTTTTTATTTTTATTTTCAAATTTTTTATGCCTTAATAGATGTAATTGTCCTGAAATGGACTTCTCAATTCTACAGCATGGGTATTTTTTTTGGGTTAATTTTTTTTTTTGAAATTTATTTTTCTAATAATCGAACAGTGTGGAAATTGCGTAAATGTGCAATTTTTTTTTATTGAAATGATTTTGGTGTAACTTGAAGTTTAAACATTTGGTTGGTTGCTTCTTTTCTTTTTTTAATTTTTTGAAAATGGGTTATAATAATAAAATTGGATCTCAGATGGATGAAGAGGTCAGGAGCCATGTGGGTATAATATTAGCTTTTTTGTTCTTTTGATTATTTTATTGATGAACCAGTTGTCAGTTTAGCGTGATTCTTTAGCTAAGCACGTTCTTAGTATTTAGGTAATTATTAATTAATGTATGTATATGAATCTCTTAACTTTGTTTTTGCTTGTTTTGGTGGTGAATGCTTATGTATATCAGATACAATTTGGCTTCTTCAACTCGTTCTGTCTTTCCGGTCTAGATTTGCTCAAATTGTGTGGTTAGAATACAGGTATGCACTCTGCAAATCTGTATATATAGTTTCAATTTTTGATACCCATTTTGAATCAATACCCGAGAATTGTCTTATTTCACGTAATTTGCGTTTCTGGGTAAATTTGGAGCTATATAATCCAAAGTGGACGGCTTGATCCTTAATTGCTACTTCTTGTAAGTGTTTGTGATTGTTTCCTTGCTGCGTATTTAGTAATTTTTCCGCCCTTGAGTTTCAATGCAATTTACTTTTCTCCAATGAGTGCAATGCAGAAAAGAGATTTGCGGAATTCTGGTTTATTTCACAGAATTGCACTCTGTTGTGAATCCCTTTTGTTTTTGGGTGCTTTGATATTGATCAATTATGCATCTATACAAGTTGTTTTGATATTTTATTTTCATTTTTTCCATCAACTAATTAAAGCTGCTATAAAATGAGCGTGTATAAAATCCTTCTATTGTTACTAATGGCATGTGCATCTGGGCCTTTATTGAAATTTTTTCTTACCTCTTAGGCTCATCCATTTTGCACCTTAAGGAACATAAGATGATTCATGAAAAGAATTTCTATTTTGCCCTTCGGTGACCAGTGTTTGTTGGAATTTTGCTTGTAGCTCAGGCTCATCCTTCCATAGTTATTGTATAATTTCCAACCTTCTTTTACCTGTGGATAACTAGTTATATACTTGGGGTTGTGAAAGGATATCTTTGAGAATGGTTAGAGGTCCAACTGTGTATCTCAGCGACAGCTGTGGAAATCTGCTTGGCGGGCATTTCATATAACACTGTTGTTAGAGGATTTTTTTTGGGTCCTCTATTCAAGCAACAGCTGTGTAAATATGGTTGTGGAATGTATTGAGAAATCAAGTTACCCACTTAAATATAATTACATAAATTTAAGTTTAGTTTAAGTGGATCATCTATAAAATTCAAGAACAGAAAAACCAATTCACATGAATTTGGTTCGTTTACCATTTCCCGCAAGAATGCAGTTTGTGATTGAACTTTTTTCTTAGTTCTTACCTCCTTTTGTCTGGAGCCAGCTTTTATTTTTTGTTTCTATTTCTTTTGGGGGGATGGTGGGAGAATGCCTAGATAGCAGAAGGGAATAGATAGAATTTGAGTATTTGACACTTCAATCTCATTTAAATGGGTTGTTCTTTTTTAGTATGCTTCCATATAGCTGGATATCTGATATAATTGGATCTGCCATTCTTGTCCTGTTGCATATTGTTTCTGTCTCATTTAGTTCTTTTAATACTGTTTTTATTTATTCATCTGTTAGAGGATAGCTTATTCTTGCAATTGTATTTAATTCTTTCTTTTGTATAAATATTTTCTTTTATTGGTGAAGAAAATGGAGTCTTGTGGATTATTTCGAACATTCCTTGAATGACATGAGATGTTGTATTTATTTACCTTGTACAGATTCTGGATAAATCAGATTGTTATCCAGGATGTGGGACTGATGATGATGATGATTATGACCTTGCACTTCAAAAGGCTTGATTGTGAAAAAAAAAAAAAAAATGCCACTGGTAAAGGCATGCTGATTATTTGGGATGGGAAATTCATATCACATTAGGAAATGAATCAATTTATGAAGAATAGAATAAGAATCATTCAATATGCAATACTTGTGCAAAATATAGCAGATTAAGGTCCCTGTACAAATCTAAAGTTTGGGCGGAATGTGGCTGAATTTCATTTGTTTTGGTGTTCTTTTATATTGTTAAAAAAATGTCAATATTTTCATACTCACTGCATGTTTTGAAATTTTGATTTGAATTATTCTCAGATTAAGTAAAAAGAAAAAAAAATTGATAGTGAAGGCTGCTTTGCTCCTTTGTTGTGAAGTTTAACATTTTAAGTATGCCTTGATGGAATTGCCTTCAAGGGCATTCTTGGATAGGTGTCTAATTATATCAAATAACTTGAAGTAACTCATAAATTCTTGTATTTGGGTTTGTAGGTTTAGCTGGAAATGGCAAAAGGTAGCAGTAGCAGAGGACGGCGCAGGATTGCTTCCCGACAATGCAGGCCAGCGCCATACCAACTGCCATCTTGTAATCAGGATGTTTTCGAGGATTTGTACCTTAAGAAATCCTCCAAAGTGTTGGATAAGAAAGACTGGGAAGATGTAACTTGTTCTGTGTGCATGGAGTGCCCACATAATGCTGTTCTTCTACTTTGTTCCTCTTATGACAAGGGTTGTCGTCCCTATATGTGTGCAACTAGCTTTCGTTATTCTAATTGCCTTGACCAGTACAGAAAGGCTTACACTAAAGTAATCTCTTCCAGTGGCACTGCTGATAACCCAATTCTGCTATCAGATTCTGGTTGGCCTGTTGACAAGTGTGAAGTTACAAACCTTGCTTGCCCCCTTTGCAGGGGCCAGGTGAAAGGGTGGACTGTGGTGGAACCTGCACGAGAATATCTAAATACCAAAAAGAGAAGCTGCATGCAGGATGACTGCTCATTTGTTGGAACTTACAAGGAGCTAAGGAAGCACATGAAGACAGCTCACCCCTCTGCACAGCCACGCAAAGTTGATCCAATTCTGGAGCAGAAATGGAGTAGGCTTGAGAGGGAACGCGAACATGATGATGTAATTAGTACAATACGGTCCACGATGCCTGGGGCAATGGTTTTTGGGGATTATGTAATAGAGGGAAATAATTATGGTTTTGATACAGATGAAGAAATTGGGGGTTTTGATGCAGATGCTGCAGAGGGGAATGGAGGTTTTGATCGAAACTTGGTGAACGTCTTCCTTCTATTGCATGCATTTGGGCCATCAGGGAATGGGCTCAATAGACGTCTGAGGCAGTCTGAGAGAACGAACCACCAAACAATGGATGAGAGTGCTGCTGGTATCCACCGCATTTCTCCTGTTGGTGGTTTGAATTACTCAGATGATAATGACAATGGTAGTGATGATGACAATGGTGACGGTGGGTTATCACTTGTAAGCCGCCTTCGCCGTCATGGCAGAGTGCTTCTGGGACGTTCTGGTAGGAGGCGCAGGCATAGAGAAGCCAGTGGGGGTTCGGAGATGAACTGGAATGGTACTGGGGGATAAGCATTCAGTAAGCAAGTAGTTTTAGGAAGGACGAAATTTCTGGATAAAAGAAACACAAAGTAATTTACTTCAAATTTCATGTATTTAGCTGGTATTGATATTGCATGGTATCTGTGATAGATTGGTGGGGAAAATTGATGCGGAAAGAGTGGCTTTGATTCCTTGTTATATAATTATCATAGACGTAGTTTCATGGTAGACTACGGACATTCTTCTATTTGGAAATAACATTTGTAAACATGTATGTAAACCTGTATTTTCTTTAATCTGATGAAATTTTATTTTTCTTGGTCTATTTATCATCTGAATTTTGTCCAGGAAATATTAAGATTAGAGAAGCCGAGATTAAGAGTTGAATGTTTCAGTTTTTTTGTGGTGGCGAAGGAATGGCCATGAAGAAACTTAAAAAAAAAAGAAAAAGCGTAAATTCTTTGATTTTTCAGTTTTTTTTTTCCCTAAAATATTTGAAACCTCAGTTTGAAATTTTGGTTGAGGTCAATTTTTTGTAAAAAATTATTTTAATATTATTAAAAATAGCAAGAAAAATTACTTAATTAATTAAAAATTCTTATGTTTAAAATATATTAAATTTCTTAATATTTCTGATTAATGAATTTAAGAATTTATATTTTGACAACTTTAAAAGTAATGTCAATCATATTTTTAGTATTTTACCAAAATATGCATTAAAAAATAATTTTTTCGACTTAATCGTAATATTAATAAATATAAAATATATTTTTAACAATTCTCATAGTAATTGAAAAATCAAAACAATTGTAAAATATTAAATTTTAAGTTTTCATGTCTCCTAATCAGTTTTTTATTTAATAAATTGGCTTTGGATAGTAAATTTTTGTTTGATATGTTGTTTTACATGAAGTAAACTAAAAATATATAAGATAAAAATATTGAATTGAACTTTAAATTATTCAAAGTTTACACAGTATCAGAAGTAAATTCTTCAATAACCCAGAATTAAAAAAAGAAAGAAGATATATATTTATGGAAAAATGAATATTTGTATTACAGAAGGAATGGCCGAGGAATATTGCAATTTCACATATGCCCGTTGACAGGAATATTGCAATTTCACAGGAAATGAAAACTATCAGTGGATGTTAGCTGAATCTTGTGGCATAATTCCGTTGATGTTTAACTTGCATTGGGTCTAAAAATTCCAAAGCCAAGCCAATTTGGCAAAATAAAATAACTGGTTAATATTGCTACAAATCCTTCTTCCTCCTTATGCCAGTAGGGACACCATAACACACTGGAGATTCTCCAATCAAACAAGGGAGGGTGCATGCTTCACGAGCTTGACTCATGAATGATCCAATCCTGGGTCTATGGTTACAAGAATTCAAGGATTCACTATCACAAGTTTCAGTTTCTTTCTTCTTTGGGACTTTCCTCTTGATTGTAACTTTGCCATCCTTCAAGTTCATGGCCTCAAATTCTTTCAATAGTAAATTGCATTGGGCACAACTAGTGGAAGCACTAGATCTTTCCTTTAACCAGGCATCAAGCACAGCGTTTCCAAACCGATCGATATCCTTGTCCGTAACTTCCCAAAGATTTGCAACAATGATTGGGGAACCAGCAAGAAGATAGGATAAAGGAGTACCTTGTGGCGTGTAACACCCATGTAGTGACAAAGCACCACTACTGCATCCCATCAGAAGAGTAGCAGCACAAATTTCAAGCTTTTGAATCTCTTGCTGGGAAATGTATTGTGCTCCTGTTCCACCAGATGAACATTGCAAGGGTGGTTCAAAACACAAAACAAGAGTGCAGGTTAAAAAAACATAGTAAGAACAAAAATAATATTGTTATGTAGCACAGTTGATTATTCATACCATTTCCATGGCCAAAATATAAGAAGAGGTCATGGCTTCTTCTCGGAGCGTAATTTGGAAGGATCAGAGAGTCGTTTTGGTAAAATTGAAAGACAACGATTAAGGAATGGGAGGAACTGCTTAGCTAGAGATGGAGTGAGTGTCTGGATTTGGAGTTTGGGCTTCTTGGGGCTTTTGAGATCGGTGAAGGGGATAAGGAAATCGAAGAAGAGGGAGAAGATAGGAGTAGAAGTGGAGGATTCGAGCTTGGAAATTAGATTGGATTCGATGAGCGAAGCCATGAATGAGAGAGAGAGGAACCGGAAGAAGTGAGAGTTGGAGTTGCGAGTGAAAAATGGCTTCTCCTTTTTTTTTTTTTAAATGGCGGGAATTGAGCCTGCCTGGCCTGGGGATTTCTTTTTCAAAGCAGTGAATTATTGACCGCTCCGATGAGTTGAATCCGAACTTCATATGCTGACCCGGTCTAAACCCAAAATTTAGGCCCACCCGATTTTCTGTTTAGAAATATGAACTACCAAGGCCTTAGCCCCGCCCAAGATGAAGCCCGGGTCGACCCATAACAATGTTTTGAGTATATCTTACAAGTTATAATTTAGGCTTGAAGTTGAATTTGATTCTTGTATTTACTGAAAAATTTTAATTTAATTTATTTTTATTTTTTTTTAATTTAATTTAAAAGTTTTGATTTAAATTTAATATTTTAAAAATAAGAAAACAAAAAATTAAATTTCTTATTTTTTAATTTAAATTAAAAATTTTAATTTCAAAATTAAAATTTTTAATTTTTTATTTAGATAAAAAAATTTAGGATCTTTTCAATAACAATTTTATTTTTTGATTTTTCATTTTATTAAAAATAAGAAACTGTTTTTACTTTCAGATTTAGAATTTTGAAAAATCATTTTCTTATCCCTTATTTTATCTTTTAAATTCACTTTTTAATAGCAATAAATAATACTAATATTTTTCCCAACAAAAAAATCAATACTAATATTTTTAAATTAAAAATTTTAAAATCAATTAAAAATATTTATTTCTCCCTACAATCATTAAATTGAAATTCTCCAATAAATTTATAGAACTAAATTAAAAATTTTACCTTATAATTTTCTTCAATTCATTAGTATTTTTGATATTTTTGAAAATATTTAAATTTATGAAATTGCTAGATTTAAAATTTTAATTTTTACCTTAATGATTCATTAAATTAAATAATTATAATATACTTTTCATATAGTAAAATAAAAATAATGTACTTATATCTATTCTTTCAAAACCCAATTACGCGTCCTTATATTTTAAAAAATAAAATTTTGAAATTTTTTATTAATTTTATATGCAATAATAAACTTATTTTAATTAAAATAATTAAAGTTATAAAATTAAATAATATAAATAGTAAAAATATTAAAAACTAAACAATATAAACATTAAAAGTAAATCTTGATTTTATAAAATATATAAAAAATTTAATTAATTTTTTAAAAATAAAAATTAAATAATTAATTTTGATAAACTATAAGAATTATAATGATGTATCACAATTTTATTTAACCAATGGTGAACCGGTGACTGGTCTTCTGACCGGTTCACTAACCGATTCGATTTAAAATAACTCCTGGAGACTCATGTATAGGTGCCATAAAACCCTAACTCAAAAACCTCCCAGAAGATTGTTCATTAGCTTCTCTGAAGCTAAGACAAGAAAGAGCCGCCATTTTTTGCTCGTGCAGCTCAATTAATTACCAACCATGCCAAAGTCCAAGCGTAACAGAGCAGGTCTAATTTCTTCTCCCTCTTCTTCTTCTCATTCTTCGTTGGTATTTTATTAATTGTGAATCTGTTGTGTGATGTTTGTAGTTTCGCTGACAAAAACCAAGAAGAAAGGGAGAGAACACAAGGAAACGATAGTGAATTCGATAAGGGAAGCGGTGGAAAACTACAATTCGATTTATGTGTTTACTTTTGAGAACATGAGAAATCTCAAGTTCAAGGAGTTTAGAGAGCAGCTCAAATCTACCAGCAGGTTTCTTTCCTTTTGTTTTTGTTTTGGGTGAAAATTCAATTCCTGATTAATTATAGAGATCTTTGTTAGTTGTTGGGTAATTAGATTTCATGAATTTACGGTTCTTAGTAATTGGAAATTGGGTTCGGGACGGGACAACTAAAGCCCTCCTTGGCATTGAGATTTAGGGACAAAAAACCGCTTTTAATCGTCATTTTAGATGCTTGAAACCAGGGTTCTTTTTTTTTTTTTTTAATGACTAAAACATGTTAAATTTTATTTAAACTCAATTTTCAGTACTCTCTGACCAGCTAAATTCATGAATTGCATGGTTCTCAATCAAGATAAATTTGGGTTGAGCATTTCATTTCCAGATAGCTATAAGTTCAACATTTTGATTTATTCCTTTTGATTTGTGGTTTAGTTACTGTCATATACAGATTACTAAGATTCTGTTTGGCATTGTTTTTGGAGATGCTTTTGAGAAAAACATATTCTTAAATATGTTAGTTAAATGGTATTTAAAGTTGATTTAAAGTTAAATTTATGGTGTTTTAGTTATAAAAACTCCAAAATAACAAAATAGTTTTTTCTAAATTGTTTTCTTCAACTGCCTTAAAATGATTCTTTTCTTAAAAACAGGGATTTTATCTTGCTAGCACCATCGATTATAATTAGGATGAAATTTTCATAGTTTATACTGTGGTTCTTTACGAGATTGAGCCTTCCTTTTTAGTGAATAGCTCAACTTTTGTTGTGGGAACTCAAGGCACGTAGCTCTTCTCTACCATCTTGTTGTCAATGCCCATCTCACAAGTGTTTTTATTATTATGATTTTTCAGATTCTTCCTTGGATCAAACAAAGTAATGCAGGTATCTCTAGGTCGATCAGTTGCTGATGAGATCAGGCCAGGAATTCACAAAGTTTCCAAGGTATGCTTTTTCATTTTTGAAAGCAATAGTTATTTTTTTCTTTCATTTGTAGAAATTTCTTGTCTTTTACCTTTTGTTTACTTGATTTTTCTCTTAGCTTCTCCGTGGAGATGCTGGACTTTTTCTCACCAATTTGCCAAAAGAAGAAGTTGAAAGGTAACCTTTGTATTTGTCTATGATGTGTTGTTTCCTTTATGCTTTCAGTATTATATTTTTGAAGATTAAGAGTACTGTGGTCCCTTTACTTTTGGCATTTAGGCAATCTCAGAGACTCTCCTAGGGCTCTTTAACAGATCAAGAATCATTTTTATGGAGCTATTAAGAATTACTAGCAATTGTGTGGTTTTGGGACCAAACTACAACTTGTATTTATAATTTTTTTTTCATTGATATTTTGCAGGTTATTTAATGAATACGAGGAATATGACTTTGCAAGGACTGGAAGCATTGCAATGGAAAAGGTATAGAAAAACCTTCAATTATTTGACTTGCATGCCAGTTTTCTTGGTAAAAAACAACTGTAACTGTATTGAGTTCATGACTTATTGACTTTAATCAAAGAACTGGAAAATCCAAGTTCACTCCTCTGATCTCTCTTACTCTTTTTTGACCGAAGGGAAATACCATTTTGTTGTTACCACTTACCATACAAAAGCACTATACAATTGCCATCTCCATATCTATACTGCACATTAGATATATATCCTGGCATTCATTCAAGTTTGAATGTCTCAGGTAGAACTTAAGGAAGGTCCTTTGGAGCAGTTTACCCATGAAATGGAGCCCTTTCTTCGCAAGCAAGGAATGCCTGTTCGGTTGAACAAGGGTATATAATTGCTTTTTGCTGTTTGGTTTCCTTTATATAGACGAGGATGTAAATATGTATATAGCATGTGATGCATGATCAAATTAATCATGGTCTGCAGGTGTTGTGGAGCTAGTTTCAGACTATGTTGTTTGTGAAGAGGGAAAGCATTTGTCACCTGAGTCGGCTCGAATATTGGTTAGTCTAATCTTTAACCTTATTCTTCCCTCTTGCCCCATCTTTTTATTCTTCTTTTGGGTAATCAGGAGGCTACTAGACCTTGGACTATAGGTAGGTTAGCTCTCATTGATTTCCCTTCCTTTTCCCCGACCATGTTTGATTCCAATGAGTTTTAAATGTCAAGTTTGAATTTGCACATTCAACCATTTTTTCCCTTGGAAACTTGGTGACTGGTGTTTTAATTTGACTTGTAAATCACTATGCTTGGAAATTTTGGTTTCCCATCTTGGAATAGGGTGGTTCTTTCCTTTCTTATTGAGCATTTATAGAAGTTGCAATCCGGTGTACACGTATATATGATTTGTCATTGTTGGTGGAAAAACTGTCGCATGCTTATCTATGATGCTTTCCTTATCATTAGTGTGCTTTGACACATGATATGTTAGTGGCTTGCAGTTAATGTTGATCCAACTTGTCAGGTCATCTTTTTTTTTTTTTTGAGATCCACTAACATGCATTTTCACATCAATTGTGGAATAATTGATGCTATATGATTTTTTTTTGTCCCAAAAATTCTATTTTCTTTTGTACATATGCTTTTTTTTTTCATTTTTTTATTATTATAATCTGGTCCTGTCCATTTGCTAACAAATTTTGTGATTGGTTTTCAAATCACTCAGTCTCTCTGGGCCACTGTGGATTTGAAATTTGGTTATTGTGACCAGCATAGATTTTGTACAACAGCTGACTCTGCTGCTAATATTATTGCCAGTAGCTATCCATTGTATCTGACTAGCCACTTTCTCTTTTACCTATTCTTTCTATTAGTCAGAGGAAGGGATTCATGATTGATCTGTTACTTATTTGCAGCGATTATTGGGCATTAAGATGGCTACTTTCCGACTTCACTTAATTTGCAGATGGAGTCCTGAAGATTTTGAGCTTTATAGAGAAGGGCAAGATGAGTCAGATGTGGAATCTGCATAAAACAGTGCGGCTTTAGTCTATATACTCCTTGAATTTATGTAAAATCCTGCTATGAGATCGATCCATCTAAATCGTATGTAATACAAGTTAATGCAGTCCAGTAGGCTGTGTGTGTGCCTGTTTGTAGTGCGTAGTAATAGAGGAGCTTTGTACCTTTGGTTAATCAAAGGAAGCTTCTTGTTTTATTATTCAATTTTGTCTGCAAGCTGCTGGGTCTGATTTTTGTTTTCATTTATTTTGACTACTATGACGAAGAAATTAGAAACAGATTATTTTGTTTACTCTGTTTGTAGAATGACCACATGTTAGTCATAATCTTTTCATCATTTAAGAGCAAGAAGCAGGCTGTGGTGGGAAGGCAAACTATTATTAGTAGTATTATTATTTAAACCTATTTTTAGTAGAGGTCTGCCTGTGGAGAAGTTATGGTATGGAAACACTGAGGTCGAGGAGACAGAAAATTTCATGCAAATCAGTCTTTATCTTGTATAATTAGTTGAATGTATACGTCTATATAAAAAATGTATACAGTAGGATCCTTGTATAAGGATTGGTTGCATTATACCATATAATGTTGATATGTCCACAGCAGATCCTCGTATTAGGAGTCGATATGTCCACAATATATCCTTGTATTAGGATTAGCTGCGTTCTACCGGTATAATGTCAATACGTCCACAGCAAAAAAACAAGAATTTTCGTTAGAAGTATAGTTGGGTGTTCCTTCATTGAAATGAAATGAAATCAACATCGTTGCGTGCTTCATGTATTTTGCAAATTATTTTTCCTGTTTCTCTCAGCCTCGCAATCCAAGCAAGACAGGAACTCCAGCTCTCTTAATCCATTCAGCTCCATGAAGGAATTCCCCGGCAGTGAACTGATGGGCCTCATTCCTGTCTATGACATGGAAATTCTTCCACCTAACTCTGCGATTAGTATTGGCTCCAGGTCCAGTATTGGCATATTCAGCATAGTACAAAGTGTCAAGGTGTAAAAATCCTGCCCAAGCCATCCATCCCTCTGGCTGAATGAAATCTGCCAATTGTGACTCCATCACAATAGTCCTGGAAAATGGCTTCCAAGGCCTACCTAAGTGTGTTGGGATGTTGAACCTGTGAGGGACTAGTTTCTTCTCAGGGACAATTCTGCAGTTGTGGATGACTAATCCAGTTGTTGCATGCTCTTCTTTCCTGCCATCTGCAGTCACTGTGTTCTTCTGGTTGGTCCTTGGCCTCCTGACGATGATTAAGGAGTTCTGGATCACTGCAGCGCCATAACCAAAGATGAAATCTATGGTACCGGAAATGACACAGTTCCGGTAGAATTGGCGTTTAGCTTGGTATAACAATGTGTTTTGATACCCATCCATTCTGCAGTTAAAGAAAGCTGACATATCTGAATCCACTCGGAGTGCCACAGCATGGCGTCCACTAAGACCAGCAGTGTTTGCAAATCCTATTGACTTGGCGATGAGCCCATCAGCTTCAGCCACTGAATCAATTTAGTCGCCACAACCAAATTAGCCATTACTAAATTGATAAATTATGGAATGAATCTGTTATACATAGGATAGATTCTTCCCTTTTCCAAATCGACTTACCAAATGTGGCAGTTCTCCATGTGTTAACACCACTGGCGAAGCTCTTTTTTCCTATGACTATGGTCTTCTTGGGTCCATCACCATAAATGAACACATTAGGGTGTTTCCTGGTGACAGTAACGTGCTCATGGTAGATTCCTGCCTTGACATAGATAACATATCGACCCTTTAGGTGCTTGGGATATGCAGAAAGGGCTGCACTAATGTTCACAAATTGTCCACTATCATCTTGAGCCACAACAGCATTTGGTTTAATCCTGTCATTATCTTGCAAGGCCAAAAGTTTCCTGTCAGAGGCAGAGAACCATGTGGGATATCCATCATCACCAACAGAAAGAAGCCGGCGAGAGCTTTGGGGCGAATAATAGTCGTAGGACTTGGGGACATTGAACGATGTAGAAAGGATAGCTAGAGCATTATCGATGCGATGGCTGGCATCAATCATACCCATTCTTATCAAAGGCTTAATGATGCTATGGTCTTCAAAATTATCCACACATGTTTCTTGATATGCAAGGACGGAGCTCAGCCAACTCTGCAATTGGGCAGAACGTTCATTGATTGTGCTCAAGTCACTACCGTTCACTAGTGAATACGATACCTGAAGCTCCTGCATAGCATTTTCCAGCAATTCTTGGCAATCATCGAGGGCCATTTTCGTCCGAGACTCACTATTAGCCTTAACTTCCAAACGCTTGGTGAACTTTATCGATTGCTTCACTGCATCTGATGCAGCTAGAATAGTTGCCTTTATAATCTCTTTACGGTCTGTGCTATTTATAGATTCAAGGGTTTGAGCGCAAGATTCCTTGTAATTGGTGGGTTCACAAACTTGGTCATGAACAAACTTGATATGAGGATTCACATTTTTCATTTCACTCTCTTCATTGAACCAACCTGCCATTCCAATGACGAAACAAACAATAAGAATGAGGGAAAAAATCGAAACAATTACTTTGGTAATCATTTTCTTTCTTTTTTTTTTCTTGTTTTACACTCAAACCCTTTTAATATTTTCTCTTTTCTAAGTGCATTTATGTGTAGATTGGGTTGATGGTAATGAAGAGATTGCACGCATTGGTACGTTTTATACGGTAGGGTTTTTGCATGAAGTGGTAAGCTTTGTTATGGTTAGAGACCAGTTTCAGTTGGGTATGAGTTGTGTAGTTGATTTAGTTTTCAGAACTTGCAAACTGTTTAGTTCCAATCAATTGGGAACTAAGTGTCTGTTCTTGTCTTTCCAGTAACGAAACAGAAAGAAACTAAAAAGCTGTTTCTAACAGGTTTCTCTTCTTCAACTGCTAATAACAGTTCTTGTTAAGAGAATAGGAGAGTTGGTGTTCTAAGTAAAACGGATAATTTACTAAAAATTATTAATTTGCCAGATTGTGTTATTTATTATGGACGTTAAGTTTAATTTAAATCATATTGAATCGAAATATGATGAATGGTTAAGATTTTAAATTTTGGGATATTGTTATTCATAACAATAATTAAGTGAATTGTTATTTAATTAGTTTTATAATTAATGCAATTAATATTCCAAACTGTCCATTTGAATTCATAACTACTTGAATTGAATTTGTGATATGTAAATGACAAAATTGTAATTGATCGAATTAAAACTGTTTTTTAGGGAAAAAAATCATTAAAAAATTAAAAAATTTGATATGTTATTTTAATATTTTTATGTTTAAAATTTATCAAATTTAATTCTAAATTATTTTTAATACTCTCACACTAATAAATTTAAAAAATATATGCATTTTTTAATAGCAATTTCAACAAAAATGATAGACAATGTTCAACTTGATAGAGAAATAAATGAAGCTTAAATTAAAATGTTGAGGAATTTGTAGAGAAGAATTGTACTCCTTCATTATATGTAGCAAACTTTTTCTTTCTTTGCTTTCTTTTGCTGAGATAGTTGCCTTTGAATTTGAAGGTACTTCTTTCAATTTCTTTTAGTATATATATATTTGTGGTTTTCTTTAATTTTCAATTTTTTTTTAATCTCATTCTGTATCTCCTTTTAGGGTTTTGGCTAGTGATCAATAGTTCTCTTCAATTGGAACTCATTAATTTTATTTGGAGAAACCAATGGAAATAACATGTGAATAAATCTTTAAAATTTATTGGATATATGAATTTAAAATTTTTTTGTTCAGACTTGATTTATTGTGAAATCAAGATATAATTATGTAAGTTTTTTATATTTAATAAGTATATTTCATCGTATATCTTGTGTTTCTTATTCACGGTGAATTAAATTTGATAAATATTTTTTATTAAATTTTAAAATAAAAAAATAATTAGAAATTTATTGCATATTCCCAATGAATAGTATATAAAATTGCAATCACTTTGGTCATTTTAATTGAGAAATTAATTTACAAATAAAAAAATATTATATATCACTATCAGAATATACATGAATAAATTCACAAAATAATATAAGTGATGATATCATGAAAACGAAAAATAATAAAATTTGAGAGGGAATTGAAGAATCAAAAAATATAATTACAATTAATATATCAAATTGGATTACAATAGAATATTAAAAAAATCATTAAAACAAAACAAAACAAAAGATTAGGCATTTTCATTTGCCTAATTGCATTATTTGAGCTCTAAGAGGGGTCTTATAGACCACTTTGAATGCTAAAACAGCAAATATTAACGTATCAAGCCTGGGATATAATTTCCATTGGTCCCATTCAGCCATTCGTTTCCTTGGATGAAAGGATCGACAGTGAATTGAGTAGCTTCATTCTTGTCAGTCATGACCTTGAAACCCTTCCATTTAACCCTCTTATCGGTGGCCGCTCCGGTGCCAGTGTTGCCATACTCAATGAACTCCAAGGTGTCAAGGTACAAATTTCCATTCCATGGTAGCCACCCATCTGGGTGAATGACATCTGTAATTTCTGATTCCATGATCACTGCCCTTGAAAATTCCTTCCAGGGCCTGCCCAAGTATGATAAAAGGGTGTTCTTGTCAGGTAATAGCTTGTCCTCACCTATAATTGTGCAATTCTGGAGGACTAATCCAGTGGTTTGATGCCTGATAGCCCTGCCTTGTGCAGTTACAGTGTTAAATTGGTTATTCATTGGTCTCCTCACCACAATTTCAGAGTTCTGGATCACGCAAGAGGCGTCTCCGAAGATGAAATCAATTGTGCCTGAAATTGAACACTTGCTGAAAAATTGGCGATGGGCTTGGACGTACAAGGTGTCTTGATACCCATCAATCTTGCAGTCGAAAAATGCTGCTCTATCTGCCTGGACTCGGAGTGCCACAGCCTGGTGACCTTCTGGACCTGCAGTGTTTTCGAAGGCCATCGATCTGGCAGTGAATCCTTCTCCTAGAGCCTCTGAAACATTAATACAGCAAGAAAATTTCCATTAGTTTCATCATAAATAAATCATTAAACACCTACTAATTAACCAAGCAGTCCAATTCCTGACGAGCTATCTTAATTCATCTACTTACCGAATGTGGCAGATCTCATGGTTTTGTAGCCAGTTTTATTGCTGTGGCTTCCTGTGACGATGGTTTTCAGAGGGCCATCACCATACATGAACACATTGACCTTTTTCTTGTCCACAGACACATATTCTTTGTAAACTCCTTCCTTAACGTAGATGGTAAATGGGCCTTCATTCTTTAGTGGGATAGAGTTAAGAGCTTCAGTAATGGTCTTGAAATCTCCACTACCATCCAAAGCCACAGTGGCATTAGGCTTAATGGTGCTAAGGTCTTGTGTGGCCATAAGCCTACGTTTTGGGCTAGAGTACCAGGTGGGATAGCCATCCTCACCAACTGAAAGAAGCCTCCGAGTACTATTGCCGCTATCACTACCAAAATTAAACTTTAGTCCCAGTGAAGATACAATCTTTGCCAATGCATTTACGATAGCTAAGGCATTACTGGTGAGTTGGCTTGCGTCTACCATACCATCTTTCATGGTGGATTTATACTGACTATTCGGATCACCAAATTGATCCAAGCAGGTTTGTTGGTAAGTGATAACTGCACTCAGCCAGTTCTGTAGCTCAGCTACACGTTTATCCATGGTGTGAAGGCTGCTTTCACCCACCGAAGCGAACGATGCCTGAAGCTCTTCAACTGCATCATCCAACAATTCTTTGCAATCTTCCAGGGCCATTTTTGTGTCAGGATCAGATGATTTTGTCTTCACTACTAGATCGTCAGACAAATTAAAAGATTTTTTGGCAGCTTCCATAGTGGCTAAGATAGCTGCCATTACATATTCCTTGGGATCCTCAGTATTATTTACAGAACCAAGACTCTTTTCACAAACTTCCTTGTAATCGGTGGGTTGACATATTTGAGCTACATTCTTTGTGGAGGTAGACACCTTGTCACCACTTTCGCTTCCACCTCGATGGACGACGGCGACAACCCCAATCACCACCCCAACTACTAGAATGAGCGAAAAAGCTGATACAACTACTTTGCTCATCATCTTGAATAATTTTATTGAAAATTATCCCAAGAAAAAAAAATTCTTTTATTTCTTCTTTATTCTTTTCTTTTCTTTCTTTCTTTTTTTTTTTTTTTTTGTGTTTTTCAGATGATATCTATACCTCCCTCTGTCGGATGATATGCACTAGAAAATCGATTTCCGATTCCTGCAAGGATTCAGAAATGGAAAGCACGGAATCGGAGAGGAAGAGGGAAACTAACCAAGGTGCTCCTAGTTTATTGTTCGACTCTGAAATCAGAGTTATGAAGCTTTGCATGGTCACAGGGCTCCTTTTATAGGGTAAAGAGAGGATGTTAAATTCATGGTTGATCGGTTTTGTAGCTAATTTGATGGGTTTTTGTCTTTTTTATGGATTGGTAATCAGTAATCACAATTTAATTAGGTGGTCAATTAGTGAAAAAACCTCAAATTAGTATTCATTGACTACTGAAATTTTGGTAATAACTTGAGACCTTACTGTCCTGGAAATGATCTTTATAATGAAACTTATCGTAATAATTGTTGTATGTATAATTACATCGGATAAATTTTTATAAATTAAATTATAGGTTTCAAATATGAATAATTTATTAATTAATTTTATATGAAAAATATAATTTTAGAGACTTTAATTAAATGGAGGTATCTACATTGAGAGATCAAGTTTTCGAACAGCAAATGAGGCACCTCTTCATCTGAGAGCAAATACAAAACTGCCTTGGAATCCAATTCAACAGTCATTTTCTGGACGCCCATATTCCAAGCTAGTTTCAGACCTTGGAGAAGGGCTTGAAATTCAGCTTGAATCTAGTTATGGATGCCTTATTTGACACAGTAACCTGCTACCCAACTCCCTTGTGATCATGAAGAATCCCACGTCCACCTCTATGGCCAGGGTTGCATTTAGAAGCACCATCTGAATTCATGTCTCCCCTTCAAAGATATATATATATATATATATATCTCGAAGGAGCTACGAACACTCATCATTAACTTCAAGTGTTTTTTCATTTATTGACTTGTACATATATATATAAAAAATAGATTGTCTAAAATTAATTTTAAAACTATAAAATTCTATGATATTTCGAGTTTAAATTTAAATGAATTAAAAAAAAAAAAAAACCTTTCTAATATTTAGCTCAAAAGTTTAAAAATTTTGATAAAATACAAAGCTACAAATCTATACATCAGGTGGTGGCTAGCTCTCTATTTGAATTTTGGATACATGTAGAAGGTGGCTAGCATGTATATTAACTGACTGATTCATTTAGAAATTATTTGTAAGATAAAATCAAAATACCTCACATGTTAGAGGAAAAAGAAAAACCTTTTTGCACATTAAAAGGGTTAGATTTAGCAGCAATGATTTTTATTATCAAACGTATAAAATTTACTACTATGATTCTATAGCGGCGATATATAAATTAAGGTCGTAAATATTTTATAACAAAATTGTAGTTATTAAAAAAAATATACAATTACTAGTAGTAATAATTATTGCTAAAAAATTTTTTTAATGATAATAATAATTATTGTCATTTTTTTTATGTGTCATTAGCGATAATTATTTATGTTATTGTCATATGTTAGCTTCATATATAGTAAAATTTTGCAATTTTATTTTTAGTTAATTATAACATTTATTATAGTGGCAATAGTATCTAAAATGATTTTTTTAATATCCCTTTAATTCTTATTTACACATATTTCTTTCTACTTAATTATGCTATATTTAGGGAAACTAATTAAGCTCATTTCTCTCTCTCAATGAGAAATGAAAACTAACTAAAACACATGCAAAACATTTTAATAATTGTTTGTTAAAACTTTTTTTTTTCAATTAATGGACAACATAGGCATTTCAATAAATAAAAAAAAAATAAAATGGAGTATATATTAATATATTATTTTAGAATGGAATATAAACCCTAAAAATATCAATATAATGATCTTTCAAAGCTTATTAATTTCATTGATTTTTCTTATTTAGATCTGATCCATCATATACTTAATACACAAAATATATAATAAGAGCCTCCTATTAAATATATAAATTTTATATATTTATATTTTAAATCCATAATAGACCGAGTTTAAAAAAATATTTTCCCAGTTTCATAATACTATTTCAATTACACCATTAATATGCCAAATAATAATAAGATTGTATTGGCTCTTAAAAATATTAAAATTTGCTAACATTCTTGAGCAATAATTTCAGAAAAAAAAAAAAACCTTGGACATCTAATAAAATATTCAAATATCACAATAAATTTTGCCAATTACACCTTTCTTTTAATTAGTAGATCCTTAAAAAAAATCCCTTCTCATGACAAATAACATGTGATTTATTATTATTTTTTTTCTTGGAAATGAGCTTCTAACAGCCAAACTGTAATTTGCTATCATATCGCAATAATCCTTTCTATTGGCTTAAAAATAGTTTGTTGGTTTGGTTATATACACTTGGAGTCCAACTGATTAACTGAAGAAGCGGTTTACCATTAAATATTTGGAGGAAAATTTCATGCAATGCTAATTTAGGACAATTACAAGCCTATAAAAACCAGTACCTGCAAGCTCTCCATCATCTGCCAGGGCAAAGAAAGCATTACATTTCTGTATTCTATCGCTCCTCTCCGATTTTTCGCCCATTCGCGCTGGCCTAGAATCATCCTAGGGCCAGTCATCGGGGGGAGAGATTTGTAAAAGAGGAAAAAAGTACAAAAAAAGAAGAAGAGAAGTCAAAAAAAAAAAAAAAGATAAGATAAAAAAGGAGAAAATATGATTGGAAAAATAGTTGTTTCAGGAATATCCCTGATTCTTGTTGTCGGCGTAGTCATCGGAGTTGTGGCTGCTGTCAACCGTAGTGGTGACAGTTCTCAAAACACTGATGCTTTGTCACCACAAATGAAGGCTGTTACACAACTATGCCAGCCTACTAATTACAAGGAGACTTGCACCAAGGTTCTCGGTTCTGCCAACAGTACTGATCCTAAGGCGTTGATCAAGGCAGGAGTTTTAGCTATCTCGGATTCCTTAACGAAATCCATGAACTTGAGTGAGGATCTTGTAGGAAATGCTGGTAGTAGTGAGCCCCGTACGAAACTTGCCCTGGATGATTGTAATATATTGCTGAAAAATGCCTCCGATGAGCTGCAAGATATTCTTGCAAAGATGTCTGATAACGACTTGAAAAACATAGCTGAACGCGCCGATGATTTTCGTATTTGGTTGAGTTCTATCATCTCCTACCAAGAATTGTGTATTGATGGATTTGACCATGATGGCGACCTGAAATCTAAAGTGCAAAACAGTACGAACTATGGTAGTGAACTAACAGATAATGTCCTGACTATTCTTGGTGGGATTTCAGACATTCTGCAAAACTTTGGTCTCCAGCTTAACCTTCCCAACATCAATTCTCGTCGGCTCCTTGGTGCTGATGGGTACCCAACTTGGTTATCTGCTGCTGATCGTAAGCTCTTGGCCGTCGGAAACGCTGGCAAGGCTGCACCAAATGCGGTGGTTGCCCTAGATGGAAGTGGGCAATTCAAGTCCATTAATGCGGCTATTAACTCAAGACCCAAAGGCCAAAATGGTCGATTTGTTATTTATGTTAAGGCAGGAATCTATAACGAGGCCGTAGTGGTGCCAAAGACTCAAGCTAATATTCTCATGTATGGCGATGGACCAAGGAGGACCATTGTCACAGGAAAGAAGAGCTTCACTAGTGGTGTAAACACCTGGAACACTGCTTCCTTCGGTAAGTTTTATCATGGAATTTTTTTTTTTGTTTAAATTGGGAGAGTTCTGGTTCAAACTGATAACGTATTAGCAATATAATCAATTTACATTTTGCTTTACTTTGGCATTTGCAGTGGTTGAAGCACCAGGGTTCATCTGTAAGGGGATGGGATTCCAGAACACTGCAGGTCCTGATGGTCACCAAGCCGTTGCCATCCGAGTTAACTCTGATCTGTCAGTGTTCCATAACTGCAGGTTTGATGGGTATCAAGATACATTATTGTACCAAGCCGGGCGCCAATTCTACCGCAACTGTGTCATTTCAGGCACCATTGATTTCCTCTTCGGTTACGGCGCAGCTGTGATCCAGAACTCATTGATCATAGTCAGGAAGCCTAATCCAAACCAATTCAACACAGTGACAGCAGATGGCAAGAAGGAAAAGGGGCAAACCACTGGACTTGTTATCCACAACTGCAGAATTGTACCTGAGGCAAAGCTTGTCCCTGAGAGGCTCACTGTGAAAACATACTTGGGCAGGCCCTGGAAGCAATTCTCGACAACTGTAGTTATGGAGTCACAATTAGGAGATTTGATTCAACCAGATGGCTGGATGCCATGGGCTGGAAGCCAATTCCTTGACACTTTGTTCTATGCTGAGTACGCAAATACTGGACCTGGTGCCAATACTGCTAGGAGGGTGAAGTGGAAGACACTTCATTTCCTTAACAAGAATGAAGCTCAAAGATTCACTGTTGGAACATTCCTGGCCGGCGCCGGTCAATGGATCGGAGGCGCTGGAGTTCCTTTCTTGCTTGGATTTCGGGCATAGATGAGCAGAGTCAGCTATCAAAAAAAACAAAAGAGAACTAATGATATAAAATAGGAGAGGCATAGAAAATATATTATGTCATCGATAAGCCTGAAAAAGCCAAGTGAATTGGAAAAGGCTTATTTTCTGTTCTCTCAGAAGCAACATTTCTTTCTCTCTTAATGTTGTTGATTTATTTTTTATTTTTATTTTTATTTTTTGTATCCCTTTGAACATTTGAATAAAGAAAAAAACAAGTCTGGTGCTTCATGTATTTGATATTATTGGTAATGTTTATAATAGCCTTATTATTATTATTATTATCTTTTGTTTGCTTCTATAGATCTTCAATTCTGATGCATTATACTAATGCTAAGAGCTTCATGTTTTCTTTAGTTAATGATGTTTCATTTCCATATCATGTTTCTCTCTCTCTCTCTCTCTCTCTCTCTCTCTCTTTTCAATCTAAATTTAATATATAAGCTTTAAAAGAAGAGAGGAAATGTTGTTTATTGACAGAAATTTAATTTATGATAACAGATACTTATTTTAACAATTTCATTTTTTTTTTGATGTTTCAGTATTTTATCAGTCAAATACAGTAAATAATACTGATCAGATTAATAAAAATCATGCATATACTAGTTGTTCACATCGGTGATGAATTAAACTTAATAAATAAGAATGTAACCCTGTTTGTTTCTCTCTGATATCCTGCGCGCTGCACAGAGAGTTGATGAGTTTTTAACAACTTGGCAAGGGTATTTGTCCAAGGTTTTTAGAGAGAGAGAGAGAGAGAGAATGAAGTATAGGGTTTATAGGCAAACTCATGAACAAAAGTTGGAAAAATCTTTGAGAGAATAATCTTGATCCTACAAAGCAGAGTTCACAGCTTCATCAAAAAATAAATGAAAAACTACACAGTTTGTTCACCATGGAACAAACCTCCATTCATGATGCTGCCTGTTCAGCCTTTTTACACTCTAAAAGCTTTAGCTCCTGGCGCCAGCTTTCCAATTTTACCAGCTTCTCCAACTGCTCTGGCTTCATATCCTCTGGTGCAGATTTCTGCTGCTGACCTTCTGCTATTCGAATCTGGAAAGAGCGAACGCCCTCAGATGAAGCAATCATACAAAATGGGAACAGCAAAGCCATTTGCTTAAATCACATTAGAATATTGTAAATTCCAAAATTCTCATAAAACCTATAGAGCCACTACCAGAAAGGGAACTGTTTGCAAATTTGAAGTGGAGAATATTCAAATTGTTTCATAAACAGTTAGTGATGTCTAAGAGTTTAATCACATTGTTATTGGCATAATTCTCTATGTCATCATAAACCCAGTTGTGTCACAAACAAGCACTACAGCATTCAGTAATTACTAAGCATTACAAGCCATTGATTAGGTTTTACACCAATAATATCTGCTAATCAAACATGGATCAAGGCGTGTGACAATATGATATCTGAAAACTAATTTGGTTTATACCAATAGTGTCGACAACAGTTGTAATGTTTTTCATAAGGAGGATAATTGATCTCAAAGGCATGTAGCAGTCCTAAATAGAGTGGGTGTAAGGAGTTATTCATATAGAAAGGGTATGTACAGGGAGATACTACAAGGACGGTTGAACTCAATATAGATGAATTACCAGTTACAGTTGGTTTTTGCAAAGGACATGCTTTGAACCTTTATCTTTTGCTTTGGCCATAGATTAACCAACCAAGCATATTCAAGATAATAACTAACCACAATTCACGGGATCCAAACATTTTCAGAGTACTGAAAACAAAAAGTTGCGGAAGAATTCATTGGATCCATATGTTTTTAGATTAAGCAATATATTCTTAGGGTTTTGGATCGAAATTGAAGAGAAGTAGAAGAGAAAGAAAGCTAGAGAGACTCGGAAAAAGAATAGAAAGAATATAGAACAGAAAGAAGATATTATTTCAAGATTCTGGTTACATCTTATATAAATCTCATCTAAATTCTCTCATCGCTAATTGCTGTTACAATTAGTTCTCGCCAATCATAACAGCTATTCTAACTAATTCTAGCTACTGTTGACTTATTACAACTGCCTCTAACAACTCTGCCTGCTATAACAGCTTTTCCTTCTCTTTACTGCTACTCACACTCATTCCACTGCTACTGCTGACTACCTTTCTTCCTATACCTTCTCCTCTGATACGTAACATATATGTGCATTACAACCAGGTACAGACAATGAGGTATCCTTAGATTAGATGTAGAAGACCTGAATCAGTCCTTATTTGTAATACCTAATTTGTATTATATAAGGGTGAAGATAACACCCATATATTTAAACAATAGCAGTTAAATGGAGGAGTTCAGTTAAGGTGCTAGGTGATGCGTGATTAGAAGACCATTTTAGTGTATTAATATGAGAAAGCTATGTGGAAGTGAATAAATGAATTCATTCACAAGAAATGAAGGAAACATACATTGAGGAGAAGTTAAAAGAGAATCCTTTCAGATAACTAGACCAATAAATGCACCAGTTCAGAAGAGAATGAATTTAAAGACTAAAGGTCTATTTGGTTGGGATGAGGGAAGTGTAAGTAATGGAAGGGTAAGTAAGGGCCCTAAAGAAGGGGAAGGGGAAGGGTAAGGATAAGGAAATTATAATAAAAAAAATATCATGTTTGAGAAGAGTTGAATTAATGAAAAGATAAGAAGAGTTAATGTATATTTGTTATGTTTGGGGAGGTGAAGGAGGGATAAATTTAAGAGGTTTATAAATAGAAATATTCATAACTCTCATCTCCTTATCCCTCCTTACCCCTCCTTACACCCCAATTTGGGGTGCAAAAAAAATTGAAATTTGAGGGATAAGGCTTTACCCTCCATTAACTCATCTCTTCCCAAACAGGGATAAAATAGTTTTTGGCCCTTCCCTACCTTTATTTACCCCTCCCTCACTCTCATCCAAACAAACCCTTGGTAAGTATACTCAAAATGACGATGAAAAATAATAAAATTTAATATCATTTCTTCTTCTTCTTCTTCTTCTGAAATGGAAAGGCGTGGTTATTACTTATGCTATGCGATAGCCCTGATTTAGCATCACTACTTATAAAAAAGTTGATCTCTAATGAATTAGAATGGAGAAATTAATGTACATATGAGTAGACACTTGCAAATACTCTGGATATGTATAGGAAGTGCAAGTATATAGCAAACCAGGCTATATATTCTTCCCCACTTTACTTAAAAAGTTGTATAAGACAACATTTTTCAGGCATTCAAAAATATAAAGGGGAAAAGTATTTTAAGTGATAATCATGACAAGAAAAATAATATGGCATGCACGTTGGAAGAAAATGACTCAAAACACAAATGTTGCCAAACCCATAAAATGATTAGTTCTTAGCAGGATTCCTTATTGTGAGAATCACCCTAGATAATATTATTAGCCTTTTGCTTTTTTTTTTTTTTTGGCATGTCTAGAAAGGGAAGGGGGGTGTCAGCTATTTAATTTCTTAAAAGTGCATAATACAGCAGGGAAGAGTAAAATATGGCTAATTATACCTTCTTTTTAAGTGCCCGAATTCTTTTATCAATATCTTGAGATGGAGCACTTGGATCTGAAGCCTCTGTCAATTCTGCAGGTGGAGTGCTACAAACGGGATTTGCAGAAACAGCTAGCTCATTCATTTGAGATGTCAATGACTTGACAGAATCTGATGCGCTACCTACTTCTTCAGCAGGTAACATTTCTTCATTTTTCATGTCGTCATCTGCCATTGCTTCCAAGTTCTTACCCTTTTCAAGAGCAGCCTGCTAATAATAATAAATTAATCAAACTTGTGCCCAAAATTTACAGCACAAGGACACAAAAATTTTAAATTCACTAAATATTAAATTCGTGAAATTCTAAAGGACTTATGTGCAAACTTTGAATGTCTTATAATGATAAAACTAGGTGAGAATTCACATAAAATTTAACTTCACTGACATTATATAGTATTGACATTGAAACCAACTAACCAACTAGCCTATTTATGAACTTCATAAAACTGCAGGCAGCATTCATAAGTAACTATCAAAACAAGCATCCTCCAATGTTGGCTGGCGACACGGATATCTAATAGTTTTCAGATGACTGAGTCACTTTAGCACATAAAGAGAACAGGATGTAGCCCTTTTATTTTTACTTGACACACTGTGCAAATTAACAAAAATGCATAGCAATGAAATCAGTTCCAAGCACCCAGAAGTTACACATAGATTGGCGCAGTAGGAAGTCTGCAAATGTTGAGCTGCTATTGTTTAGCAAAAACAACTCATCTAAATACAATTTCCTATTATATGTGATGTGCCTATTCTCAACCAAACTTCCTACTGCAGTTTGCAGAAGGTGATTTTGCAAAAATTATTTGCTGAGTCATAGCAAGAAATTCCATCCCAGGGGTAAATCATAGTAGTATCTGCAGAAAAATATCTTCTCATGCTTGTGGACTTCTTTCTACAACTTTTGGTTGGGCAGAGCAATCTATTTAGTTCCAAATAGCAAAGTTGATGATGTTTTCTACTCCCCTTCTTTGTCAATTTTTTAGATAAAGACACAACTTATTGTGGATAGAAACTCTAAGAGCGAATTGATAAATAAGGTTTAGCAATTGAGATTTTTAAAGCATAGTTATTAAAGGCTCAAGGCGCACTAAGGCGCTAGGGAGTCCTGGACCCTAGGTGAAAGGCGCAGACGCGTTCTTGAGTGAGGTGAGGAGCAAAAATATGAAAAATTCATTAAAAATAAATACTATAATAAAGTCATTAAAAATAAGCATCATAAATTTAATTATTATATTAGTAATCATATAAAAATATATTAACCACCATTTTTGTTAATTAAATTATATATAATTGAAAATTATCATTAAAATTTATCATATTAATTTTATTTTAAATCAAATATAATATTAAAATAATAAATTTAATTTTTATTGCATTATAATTTTAATTTTAACTATAGGTTTAGTTTAGTAATATCTGCCTAAACATAATTTAAAATAATTTAAATTGAATTTTATAACTATAATTTATATTTATTTTTATTTTATGAAAAATAGAATTAAAAAAATACATGCAAAAAAGTATTAATAAAATATATTATCTCTAAATTAAGCTTAGCCCAATAACCATCAATCCATTAAAATCAGCCCATTTAAATAATATCAGTACATGCCACACCAATAACAGCCCACCACTTAGCAGCAGCCTACATTTCATCAGCAGGCAGCCAGGTACGCATCGTTTTCGACAACTTCTTCTCCTTCTTCTTCTTCTTCTGTTTCAAGGCTGTTGTTTGCTGTCTTCAATGTCTTCTTCTTCTTCTTCTTCTTCTTTTTGTTTTGTGGCTGTTATCTACATGTGGAAAGGGAGAAGAAAAAAAAAAAGAAGCGAGTGTTTATGGCTGGGCTCTCTAAGGCGCGCCTGGGCTCGCCTTTGGGTGTCTTAGGCGATGGGTCCCTCCCCTGGTGCGCCTTGCACGTCAAGGGTGCCTTGGGCACGCCTTTAATAACAGTGTTTTAAGTTGATCCCTGAGCTAAGTTAAGGTTAATGGCTTCCCTGCCAAGTATATTGAGACTCTTCTAAGGTGATTAGATGCCTCAAATAAAGCACCAATTGATATCCTAACAAAGTTCCGTATCTTCGGTAAGTTGACCCTTCCAAATGTAGGCATTACAAGCACATCTGAGAAAACTTCCCAATATTTGACCAAGCAATATTTGTTTGATTCAGAATCTTGGTCTCACTTTTTAGTTCTTATCAGTGTCTGAGGTGTCCTGGTATATTCCCAAGAGACATCTCCATCCCATGCAAGGGTAGAGAACATAGGAAATTGAACTGAGAACAAAACATCCTAATTTTTTCCTTTATGTGAGACTAACAGGAATAAATAACCAAGGTTTGGAGTTAGCTGTGGCTGACATTGGAAGACATTGTCAAAATGCTTTGTACTTAGGAGGTTTTCTTTATGCTTTCATGATTAGAATTTACAAGCAGCACATGCACAGATGCGCTTGATTTAGCAAACGGCACTATCCCAACTTTTTTCAATAAAATTTGGCTTACTGGTGTAAGTGTGGACCACAATAAATCTATTACTGTCAGCTACATAATTACTCCTATCTTGCACAGAATATAGGTTGCAGGAATAAAAAGAATCAATGATACAAAAGGGTTAAGGTATGTTACAGACCATGATTAGTTATCCCCTTTAAGGATGGACAAACAATATTGAACTGAAGAATATAATGTTCAAAACAAATAAGAACATTGAAATTGAGGCAAGACCATAAGAACAAATGAGCAACATACCTGTAACCTCTTCTCCTTCTTCCGTTCATTCCTCTTTACTGATTTTGTCTTTGGTTTTACATCCACAACTGGATCATATCCTGGAGGTACTACCTGAGATTGCATCTCCTTTTTCCACTGCATCACAAAAGACGGTGAAATCCTATCATTTGTTTTCACTTTCCCTTAGAGAAAACCATTGTCAACTTAACCAAGCTTTTCTATTCCTTTAAATTGCAGAGAATTCACTATAAAAGAAAATTATGGTTATTTGTAGTTTCTAAATTTTAGGAAATTGAAAAAGATAAGGCACCCATTGAAACGTGTCTATTTCAACAATTTGAACAATTCTAAAAGAGAAATTATATCATGTAGATAAGCAATAAATCATAGGAAGAAGGAATCTTATCTTTCCTACTTCTTTTTATTGGATCAGCAAGCCAAAAACCATTTTGTCAATAGATACCATAGTAGATACCACCATTTCAAATAGAAGCAGTATAAGTTTTAAGACTGCACACAAAGAGAATATCAAGAAAATTCACTAAGCAAAAACAATAACAAGTAAAAGGACTTTACAAGAATAGTGGTAACTGTGGATTTCTTCAAAGAAAATGTTGCAAGCAATGATGTAATGGTTCTTTCAAGAATCTTTTACAAATTGAAGCTTTCTTAGGCTCCGTTTGTTTCACGGAAAATATTTTCCTAGAAAACATTTTCCGTATTTTCTGGTGTTTGGGTGCACTCAGGAAAATTGATCATTGGAAAATATTTTTCTGGTAAAAAAAAATTAAGTCATTTTTTAAGAAAATAACTTCTATTTTTCAAAAGAGGAAGTCATTTTTCGTTTTCGAAACTTTGAAAATCTTATTAAAATGTGAACACATGCATGAAATAAATAAGTATCATTAATTTAACATTACAACCAAACAACATAAAATATTTTTATGAAAAATATTTTTTTGAAAAATATTTTCTAGATGCAAGTCATTTTCCATGAAACAAATGGAGCCTAGTTTCAAACCCATTTTCAGTGCTTCATTTATACCTCTGCTTCCTAAGAATGGTGGAGCTATAGATGTAGTTGAAGCCAGTACAAATTGCTGGCTAAGAATGCTTTCTGGCTGTTTAGGGCGAGTGGTCCATCTTTTATACTAATGCAAATACTTGAATTGCTTAAGCTAATACCTATATTCTACATTCTCAATACTAAAACCACATAAAACACTGCTTTGGCCATCTAATACATTTGGAATTAATCATACAAATTTACAAAGGTTCAAATTTCTTCTTCAATTTGTGAGCAACCAAACATAAAATCAATGCTACACCTGCACATTAGCCAAACATGGAATAAACTTAAGGGTTGTGTACAAAAACATGCACATGAAAGAATATATATTTATACACTTACCAGGGCGCCTTTAGATTGGTAGATGGCGACTTCGTCCTGGGGTACATAACCAGCGCGAATCCGGATGGGTTTTCGGAGAGTCCCGTCGGGTCGTCGGGTTGGGGCTACAATTCTCTCTCCTTCTTTTAGGGTTTTGCTTAACTCTGCCATTTTCTCGAGCTGCTCTTCTTCTCGTCCTCCACCACCACCACCTCCTCCTCTTCCTCGCCCACCATGATTACTGCTAGCCATTAAGTAATTAATATTTACTTAATTACGAAATCAAATTGGGCAATTGATCGATCGATCAATAGACTGATTTGATTGGTAATTTTGTGTTCTGAGTTCAGTGACTCCTGTTCATGCTTCGCTACAGCTTGCCGCAATTCGAGAAATTAAAATCGTAGCAAGGAATTTTTAAAAATAAATAAAAAATTAAATTGAAAATAAAATTTATTTGCATTTTCTAATTTATGATTAAAAAATAAAAAATAATATATTTCTTTTGTAATGATTATTTGATCAATTGGTAGGGTTTGATTGGACCCAATACCAGCAGAATTGAGCTACAATTCCTCCACGCTCCCCTGAATTTTCATTATTAGGCGCGCTGATTCATTTGCATTCTCTCACTGAAAAAATGAATTTCATCTCCTATAAAATGAAGTAAAATTATTTTATTATATCAGTGTATATAATAATTAATTTTTATTATTATTTAAATTTTAAATAATTTTATATTTTAATTATCAATTATAAAATTTTAATATTTTATTTTTTCCCTGAAATTCTAACTTTTAATAATATTTTTATTTGCTAATTATTATACAATAAAATATTTTAGTTAATCCTTTATCTTTCACATACAGTAAACGTTAATTTTTTTTTCAATAACAATAAATGATAATTAAAATTACCAATGGTAAATTTACAAGAAACATGATATCACAAAATTTTCAATAACAAATAAAAAGGAAAAAATCTTAAAAAAATCCTAAACTTTAAAATTTTTTAAAATTAATTCATACCTTAATATCCCTTTACTTTTTAAAAAAATTTTCAATATGATAAAAGTCGGAAGAAAAGTTGGAGCTATTGTCAAATTTCAAACATGAAAGGGGCTTCCCACCAAAATACCAAACAATCCAAAATATCAAACATTCTATTTATCACTGCGCATGGTAACCAAATGATTAATATGGTGAAATAACCTTCTTCCACCTCGGTTCAACTCCCTACTCCAATGAGACAGGTTCAATGGTAAATCAATATTTTCTAAATTATTTTTTTCACTATCATCTAGAATAATAGTTTTTCTCTGAAAAACAATTTTAGCCCTGAAACCTCAATGTGAAACAGGCATTAAGGTGCTCAATTGTGTTGTATATGAATTTTAAACCAATTAAAAGATAAAAGCATTACAATTAACTATGATACAAACCCCACATAGGGCATTAAAAATGTTCAACCCTTCTTTGACAATATTTCATGTACTCCTTAACAAAGTATTCATTTCCAACCCACATTTTGCCCATTCATATACTTGCACAATAATCACAAAACTGATGCTGCTGCTGTTTTTTTTTTTCACTCTGGAGATTTAGCAGAATCACATGACGTCAAAATTTTAAACCTCTGCAGGCCTAGTAGAAGTATCTCTGAAATAACAGATAATCATCTCTTTGAGCTCAAATTGACAGGATTTGTTTAGCACTGCTGAATGAGGTCACTGAAAGAATATGTTTACAAATAATCATTCTCTTTTCTCCTCTTCTGTTTCATCCTCTTGATCAAAAACATCTGTGGTCCTGGCATTCTTCTCTTTCTTCTCAATTAAACTTATGTCACCATCTGATTTTCCCCTCGTTAGAGAATGAGCTTCTTCATCATCAGATTCCTCTCCTACTTCTTCTGAGTAGGCATACCTGTGTAGTTTGGCAGAAAAGGTCAGCATAAAAAGGTGGCAAGAGGACATAATATGTGGTGACATGTTTTAGGTGAAAATTGGACACATGCTCTCAGCAATGAGGTAAAGAAAAATTTTAGAACTTTGGCCTCAAACATGTTTTAATGTTTGAAGATATATATATATATATATATATATCATTTACCTATCATGACTCTCACTAGGCCATTATCCAAATAATGGAGTGACACTCGCTCTCATTAGATCCCCAGCCCTTGCTCAAATGAGGTTAGTTATTATGCTTTAATGATGATTTTTTTTTTCTTTTAAATATTGTTTGAGAAAGTCTACTTTTCATGAAAAGTTCACTGGACAATTTACGTAACACTTATTTCAAAAAGAATTTCAACCACCATCTTGACAGTAATAGGTCAAAACCTCCTTTCTCTTAGCCAACTCATTTGTGATTTATTTCATATAATTTAGTCATGTTATATACCATCATTCGGTATTATTTTTTACCTAAAGAGAGCTCTCATCAGCAGACCAAATGCTAATACATAGGCATTTTCAAATGAACAACATTAAATTAAAGAACTTTCAGATTATACTATACCGTTGCGAGCTTTGAGAAGGAGCCCAGAGATAGCAAATGACAGAGAGCAAGGCAAATGCAAGAATGTCCCAGAAAGCAGTAATTATCCAAGCACTTTGCCACCGTTCATTAAATGGATCTGTTGCTTTGAAGTAAACCTATAAGAAAGCAATATCAGATTCAGAACAAACTAAGCAAACCACATTCACAGCTTAATAATTAGAGGAGAAAAATTATTTGCATATTGTTTACAAGAAAACAACATTCTATTGGACAAAAAAGTTTTCCTCCTAAACAGAAGCAAAGAAGATCAGTAACAAAATGGAAAATAAAAGTTCATATTTGAAGCAGCAAATGATACCGGTTGTTTCCAGAGAACAGGCTATCAACTATCTTTAACAATCTCCTTCGCAATTTCTGTAAAACTAAGATATTTGGTATGAAAGATCTCCATGTCTAAGGGTAATAGCTCATTGAATCCTTAACAAGTGCAACTGTGCAAGTGATCCGCGTAAGGTAAACCAGCCTAAGTTATGCTCAATTAGCAAATGAAAGCTGTGAGGGGGTTCTCTGTGTCAACATTCAAGAGGAAAGTAATGCATTGCATATATAAATTTTTTTCCAGATGAAAACATTGTACTACAATTTTTTCAATTCCAATACAAGCACACTACTAGAAAAACAGAAAAGACATGATTATTTTTTGACTGGTAAATGGAACATACTTTACATCCATCTTCCAAGACAATCTATGTAAATGAAGAATATAATACAAGTAAATGTGATAAATTTGCACAGAAGCCAATGTGCACTTTCCCACATATCATACCTCATAGGCTATCCAAGTAACAGAAGTTACAACTGCCACAGCTAGTGCATTTGAGAACTTCCTATAGATATCCAACTTGACAGAGCTTCTTTTTGCCTGCATAATAATAATAATAATAATAATAATAATAATAATAATAATAATAATAATAATAATAATAATAATTTTGGCATCCAAAAGTAAGAAAGTAGGAAACAAAAGTTGCAAAAATGGCAAGAGGAAAAACAAGCACTTATAATAGCAAGACATTAAGATCCTAAGCAGAAACAGATGATTACCACAAGTTAATACCTGTAGCTGCTCCAATGTCCTTGAAAGCGATGTAAATATCCATAGTATCAAAAATGCATCCAGGAATGCATCAGGAAGGACTAGAAACAATCTTGCTCTTCCTGATATGTCATTAATACTCCCCACATACTCAGTAATACCGAGCAACTCAGACGCCAAAAAATATGTACATCCAAGAAGAAGCACCTTTGAGGTAAGACCACCAAGAGTGGGCCGTACGACACCATAACCCATTGAAATTGAGAGTATAACAAGACGAGAAAAAGTTTTCCTTATAGCTCCAACAGTCACAACCCAAGTTGTAATTGCAACTGGCCTAGTTCCTGTGCTGTTAAAATTTGCATACTCAGAATACCAAAGAATCATCTCAGACAATCCTAGGGCAATAACAGCTGTGATGCAATGCTGAAGTTGCAATATGTCCTTCCAAAACCTCATGTACTGGAAAAACCAAATAACACTAAGCAAAAGATATGCAAGAGACATGAGCACGTAAAACCTCATTAAAGGGGCCATCCTACCAGGTAAATAACCATCAGGATTCTTCCAAACTGTCTTCCCACTCATTACTAGTCCCTTGAGTTTTGGATCACATGTGATAAAGAATAAGTTATACATCCCAGTCTTCGTGACATTAACATACTCATCTCGTATGTTTGTAGATAAGTAGTTACCACTGAATTGTACATTCAAAACAATAGGCCACTTATTGTCTGTCGCTGAAGGTATCCTAATGACTTCACCTTGCTTGCAACCTTCCAGCTTAGCAAGATCAGGGGTACAACAAATCGATCTTTGTCCACCATAAGCAGAACCGCCAATATTATTCCGGTCAGCTGCCTCAAAAATCACAACCTGTACCAATCCTGAACTGTGTTCCATTTCTGAATGCTCATCAGCAGCCTCCTTGGTCCTCCAAAGAGTGATATCCCTAAACCTGTTCCAGTTACCATTATACAGTGAATCCATCTTTCAACAGAAAGTCAGAAATGCAAAAATTCAATAAGCACGAGTATAAACACAAAAATGGTAGAAATCATATGATCTTTAAAACATACGATGCATTAACAGGAACAGAAACACTATTAAATCCAGGGATGAATACATACACCAGCCCAAGAACCAGTAATATCAAACTCTCTCTCTCTCTCTCAGAGCCTGCACATGCTACCTCACTACTTAAAATTTACACTTTGGAAAGAGCTAAACTCCAGAAATCTTTCATGAAATAATATTTGTGAAAAGACATGTCCTTGAGTGCTGCTTAGGCTTTATTTTCCTCCTTAACACTGTTGATTTCGCAGCTAATGGGGAAGCAAATGATAGCAAGCAGCATCTTTATGAACTCATATAAATCTGTCTTCCATCTCTATAATTTTCACTAGAGTCAGAAAATTAGATTCGTTTTAAAAATATTATAATATCATATTTGGCTAAAATATTTAGAACTACAAAAAATGGGTAGCTTCAAAAACCTTCTGCTTCGGATTCCTCAGCTTTCATGGCACCAAAACTCGATTGGCAACCTCAGATCTCATGTTTTTATCTTCGGTTTAATTAAAATTTCGAGCAAATCCCAATGCTTCTTTAAACCCAAAACCCACAAATCTTTTCATCAATAAAATGCAACATCAGATCCAGTAAAAAAAATTCCACTAGAAAATCCAAGACCCGCAACATCTTCTTCAAATCCCACATTTTTCTGATAATTCAGAAGCAATTGATAGGTACCTGATATAAGAACGGCCATTTGGGGCGGCCACAATGCCTTCGCTGCCACCGGAAAGAAGGTAAGCATTTCCAACTTCGTCGAAGGGTTCTTTGTCGTAGATGTGGATGGAGGCATTGGTGAGATTTATGATTAAAGACAAGAAAAAGAATGAGTAAGTGATAATGAGAATGGGAATGGGATAAGATCTGCTTCTTCGAGATGCGAAATCCATGGCCAGAAAGAGAGAGAGAGAGAGAGAGAGAGAGAGAGGAAGAAGGAGATATTAGCGGCGAAATAGAAGGGGTAGATTCTGAGATGCAGGTGGTGGTGGTTTGGAGGGAAGGAATTGTGAGAGAAGCAAAGATCACTGTCAGTGAGAAGAGCGAAAATGTTGGTTTACGCGCCGACAAGGACGCGAGCAACCTGAATTAGTCTATGATTTTTTTTAAAAAAAAGAAAATAAATAAAATTAGGAATTATAGATGATTATAATTTAAAAAAAATTATTTCATTTTAGATTATATTTATTTTATGAAAAATAATTTATATATATAATTATTTTTTATAAAAATATATTTTTGTTATTTAATTATAATATTAATTATTTATATGTATTTATATTATATATATATATATATAATATTTTTATATTTTTTATTATTTAATTATAATATTAAATAATTTTTTAAAAAATGTTTCTTATGAAATAAAGAAACCTGTGCTATTAAAAAAATAAAATTACGTTTTTTCATTGAATAATATTAAAAAAAATGAAATGTGTAACTATAAAGAATTTAAATTTATATAAGAATGAACTTATTAACCATTAGATTAAATTTTATATTTAAATTTGTACACTCAATTTATATAACATCCTAAATTTTTAAATTTATTATTTTATGGGTAAATGTTAATATTTTATTTTATTTAAATTTTTAAAAAATTATTTGAAATTTTTCGAAAATATTTAAAACTTTGATAATTTTTAAAACTTAATTTAAAGACCACGTGACAAAACTAAAAATATATTTGGACTCTACGAATTTTCCTGAGTTTTTTAAAATTTTTTCGAAATTTTTGGGCTTCGTTTTCGGTCCCAAGACAGAGTAAAAATTTAAATTTTTTATCTTGAATCGGACCGGCCGAATCGAACCGAACTGATCAGACCGATCGAATCGGACCGGCCTTCTTCTTTTTTTTCTTCTCCCTCGTGCGTTCTCGTCTCTCTTCCTCTCTCTCCCATTTTCTCTCTCCTCCCTCCTCCCCCAGAGCCTCCTCACCTCGTCGGCCAGCCTCCCCACCTAGTCGGCACGCCACCCTAGCTCTTCCTCGCCGCCGGCCGACGCTCCAAGTGGCCGGAAACGACGCACCAAGCTCCCCCTGCTCGCGCCCGCCGTTTCGGCTTCCTGACCAAAATTCGGCCAATCCGGCCACCGTTTGGGCCGGGTTTTATGTCAAAGCAAATCTACACTTCCAGAGCCTTCCATAGACACCAAGAACATTAAAATTCATTGAGCGATTTGCCCAATTTTTGTCCGAAAAATTTTAGCCCATTTCGACTTTTGGGCTAGATTTCTCACAAACCGTGAACCCTAAGAGAAAACCGAGAGTACTATAGCGCTCCACTCGTCGAGAGCTTCGCAGCAATATAAATTTTAAAATTTTTCGATACCGTTTTTCGGTGGATCCTACGAAACTTCATAGTGTTTTTCTGAGCATTAAATGAGTTTAGAAAATTCCATAAAAATTATATACTGACCCCCGTGTTGTGGGCTTCGTGTAGGTACCTTCAATTCGCGGAAATTCAACAGTTGCCCGAGTCTGTGAATTTCCAGCCAGACAGACAGGCTACAGAAAAAGTCTCGGAATTTGGGTCGATATTTTGGCTACTCCACCATTGTCAAACGTTCCGAGCGCATTCCCGAGGTTGGAATCGGCATAAGTAAACCCGAACCTTACTTTTTCTTAATTGTCTAGTGCTTAAATTGGATTAAAAATCCATAAAATATTCATGGTAGCTCAGAAAAATTATGATTCCTTTTGCATTAGCTTAGTAATGTTACTAAGGACCACGGGGCAAAGTTTTAGAATTTTTAGAGCTCATATGGGTAGTTTTTGCAAAAGGGTTAATTATAAAGACTAAACTGTAATTTTACATATTGTGACTGATGACTGTTTGAATGGGCCCAGGAGGGGCTGTGTGATGTGATTGAGTTGTGGGTGTATGGTTTGTGGATATAGAAGTGCGTTTTAAACCCTTTTGCAGGTTGGGTATGTCCTAGGTATAGGGAAAACTCTGCCGGATTTTCGACACGACTTAGGACATATTTGATCTTTTCTTAGTTTGTATTGAGTCAAATGTATTAAATAATTGTAATAAAATTGTCAGTGAGGGATGACCTTCCTCCTCCAATTGCCACAAAGGATCGCAGTTAAGTCTGTGAGTAAAATATTAATTTTAATTGTAATTTCGATATTATTATATGTGTAAGCATGCCCATGCTTCACTTATATGTATATATCTATGTAGTTAAACTCTAGGCACGTTTTATGTTGCATTCACAACTGTTAAAGTGCTATGCATGTTGTTTGTGGTAATTTGGAGCAGTGTACGTGCGTTGGTGTTTGTGTGGTGTGGTGTTGGATATGGATAGGACGGGTAGATACGGCTTGAGATCTTCACTGGGACCCGGTCATTCGAGGTAGACACGGCTTGAGTTCTTCGTTGGACCCCGTATTTGGTTTATTAAGCGAAAGTCCGGCTGAGATCTTCGCTGGCAGAGGTTGGATTAAGAGGGCTGGATAGGAAATCAGCTCCCATATATGTATTGTTTGACATTATCGGGTGTGTGAGTGCTCTAAATTGCCTTTTTGATGTGATTTGTATGAAATTTATGACGATGTTACATTTCACTCCACAGAGTGCATTAGCTTTAGATAGCTATAGAGATTATGGTTAAAATTGATATTTTACTCTCTAAGTCGAACGCTCACTCCTGTTCATTATTTTTCCAGGCTACAGGAGGATTATTGTTGTGGTTAACCTGCTTTTCTTCTTCGCAAGTCGTCTATTAATATCTATAATGTTTGTATAATTCGGTTAACTCCTAGAATTTTCGCATGTGTTAGAAATATTTATTTGATTTGGGTCTGTAATATATTTGTCATGTTGGACCGGTAAAGTTATTAAATGCATGTATGGTTGGATTGGATGAGGGAGCCGAGCTCCCATTTATTTTTATGACATTTGATTATGTGGAGGGTGAGCTGAGCTCCCCAGTTTATATTATATTGTGTTTACAGATCGGGTAAGTCAAAAACTCCCCGTTAAATGGTCCATTTTATGGCCAGACTCTGTCCGGTTAAATTTTTGAAATTGAGCCCAAATGGGCCTTAGAGTTGGATTGGAAAATAATTAGACTTACTACGGGCCTCGAGGGCTTTAGACTGGTTCAGGTCCTAGTGCCGGTCCGGCCCATAGGTTGGGTCGTGACAATTTAATTAATTATGTACATATCACAATATAAATATTTAATCTAATCATTATTAAGGTCATTCTTAAATTAGCTTGAATTTATATTAAATACACCCATTAATGAATATTTTTATAGCATAAAATTTCATTTACAAAAATTATATATATATATATATATATATATATATTATTTGTATCATGTTTTAAAACAAATTTATTTGAAAAATGAAAAATAAGAAATGGTTATAATTCTACATAATCTCTTTGTAATTCCATAATAATAGCTAAGACATAAGCAATTGTAACAAAGTCTATAAAACAATTATGACATTATAATAATTTATGATTGATAATCAGAATTTAATTATTTAGGTGTATGATGATTTTTTGTTTTTACTAACAAGATTCTTTTCTTTTATATAAAACTTTTAATTAAGTAGATATTAAATTTTTTTTAATAGAAGTTTAAAATTTTAATTATTAAATTTCCCTTTGAAATGGATGCTTTATTTTATCGAGTTATATGAGGTGTAGTGATTAGTGAACAAAAGATTATTCTTTACATTCTAGTTTTTAAATAATTCTCATCATCAATTTTCTTTAAACAATGAAAATGATAACACATCCTTTGTATAATGAAAATGACAATTTAAAATTACATGATTTTTTAACACATCCAATGCTCATGTGCTACTTGTGCTGCTGCTGCTGCTGCCAAGACAAGAACATGTTAACCAGAAATAAGGGTTGGCATCTACCTTGTTGAGCCTGGACTTTAGATGACACTTTCAACAAGAGAGTCCACAAGTGCAAGTGCAAGACTTGTTGAAGAGTCCTCAAAATGAGAATTGCATTGCCACTTTCACTAATGGATTGGAAACAAGAAAGATGAGATGAAGGTGGTGGAGTGTTATCATAAGTTCATGCCTAATTGGCTTGTTGTTCATTAGCAAATTGCTTGCCTCAAAGATAAGATGGATTGGAAACAAAAGATGAGATTAAGGGAGTGGCGCATTTTCATAAGCTCATGCCTAAAGGGCTAGTAGCTTAATCGGAAAAATGCTAACCTGAGAGATAAGAATACATATAGTATAAACAAGAAAAATCATATATATCCAGATGCAAACATGTTATTACATCCAGCAACCTCTACTCCCACCGCAGAAGTCAGACGCCCAAGAAAGGCAGCAAAAACTCAAATATTGAACTGCCTGCCAGTAGCTGACAACTCGGGAACTCATTTGTGTAAGATCACCAATTGTGTATAATGAAGATTAGAGCATTAAGAATAAAAGAAAAAGAGACCTTGATACCATGTTTGCAGTACCACTTGAAAGTAGCATTTGTACTTGTCCACAGTTCACAAATTATCTAAACTAATCCTACCTTGGATATGCTGGATGACAGAATGAACTTTGACTAGGTGGCAGGTGCCCGCCTTGGCTTATACTCAATATCTGTTAGGCTTCTTAGTATTGATGTTGCATACATTAATTAAAGGCAACTTGCACCTTTAGTTGCATCTCTCAACTAGGGCCAAGACACAAGTTTGAGTCCCGCATTTCCCTTTTCTAACCAAAAGACAGAGAGAGAGAGAGAGAGAGAGAGAGAGAGAGAGAGAGAGAGAATTTAACTTGTTCTGGTTACAAGAACTCCTAAGCAACTAGGTCTCTCTGTAAAAGCATTGCAAAAACACCTGAAAAGGTACTTTCTTGGACAAATTTTCAACCTCAGTGCTAAATATACACTCAAAACTTTTTAATATTCAGAGGCATGAGCATAAAAAATCACTTTGAGCAAGATAAGAGTCCACCAAGATATCTAAAATGCAAAGAGAACTACATAACAAAAAAAGAAAAAAAAATCATAGTGAACACTAAAAGAAATATAAGAAACTCTGACCTGATCCACTCAATCTCAGTATGCATTGTAGAATCAAATCAATTTCTAATTCAACCCGAAAATGGTATAAAATAAACACTTCGAATGGATATGGGTTAACATAGACAGTGTTGATAATCAATTCACTAAAATATAAAAGAACACAAACTTCTTGTAAATCAAAGTCAAGAAAATTGCAGATACACGAAATTCTCAAGAAGCAACAGAGGAATTAGACAGCCTAAGGCACTCATTTTGGCACCTCTTTAAACAGACATCATTCCAATTGGGTACTTGATGTTGATTAACACAAACAGTTCTTGCACAAGCATCAGCACAAGCATCAAGTTCAGAAACACCACAAACAGTGACACAAGAATCAACAGTTGGGTCTTTAGAAAAAGCACCAACCTTTTTTAACATCCTTTTCGAAGTGCATACCCTTTCACAAACAAAAATTTCATCAGAGCTTTTTTCACGTCCTCTAGCACTCTTTAACCTTTGCTCTTCAACACTCTTCTTCTTCATTCTGAAAGCTTGACCTGCAATTATGGCTGGTGTGGCGGCACCTAACAGAGCCCACCATGGATCCACCATTGCTGCTACAAAAACAAAGCAATCGATCAACAATTAACCATTCAAAAAGAAATCCCTTCAGAGAAGTGGGTTCTAGCAGTAAATGTTCATGGCTTCTCAATTTCGATAACAGACAGCAGCAAACGAGGAACACTAAATAAGAAAACCTACCAAAGCAGTAGCGGCGGCAGCGGTGGCGCTGGGGGGCGATGTAAGCGGGAAGTTGCGCTTGCGGCGGTGGGATTAAAAGGCAATGGAGAGAAGCGTAAACTCGTCGGTCCAAGGGGTGTTTGGTTTTCAGGGATATAGTTGACAGTTGATAGTTGATAGACACGAATTGTGTTGTTTGATAGGCTTAAAAAAAATAGAGCTGATATGGACAATTGATATGATACCCATTAGCCATTAGCTGCAGTTTGTTCTATTTTTAGAGTTATTTCTCATCAGCTTATAGTTGATTTTATTTTATTTTTTATTTTGATCATATCATCTTTTTTTATTTAACTTAAAAATTAATATTATTAATATTTATATTTTTTTATTTATAATTTTAACATTTTAATTTTAATTAATATATTTTAATTTTATTAAAATATTTTTTTATTAATAACATAAAATATAAAATATTTATTTATATCTAAAAACTTAAAATTAATTATAAATTTTTCTATTAATAATAATAATTATTTTATCTATATTTTTAAAATTATTTAATTATTTAAAAAAATTATTTTCTTATTTTAATAATAAAATAAATGATAAAAGATTAATAATTATATATTTATTTAAATAATATAATATATTAATTAAATAATTACATATTTAATTTAATAATAAAATAAATAATATTGTAACACCCCAAAATTTTATTATTTATGAGTATTTTTGGTATTTTAATTTTATTTGAATTTTAGGAATTTTTTTGAGATTTTTCGGATTTTAAAAATCGGGTTCGATTTTCCGAAAATATAAACTTTGATGATTTTTAAAAATTAATTTAAAGACCACGTGGCAAAACTAAAAATATATTTGGAGTCTACGTATTTTTCTGAGTTTTACGGAATTTTTTTCGGAATTTTTGGACCTCGTTTTCGGTCCCGAGGCAGAGTAAAAATTCAAAATTTTGTATTTCGAATCGAACCGGCGGAATCGAATCGGACCGGATCGGACCGGTCGAATCGGACCGGTCTCTTCTCTTTTTCTTCCTCCCGCGCGCGACGCCCTCTCCTCTCTTCTCTCTCGTTTCTCTCTCCTCGCTAGCGCCCGCCAGCCTACCCGGCCAATGACGGCGCCGCGCCAAACCAAAGAAGCCGGTCGGCCGTCAAGCAACGGCCGAAACGCCATGTAACGTCCCTGCGGCTGCGCTGCCGACTTCCTCGGCCAACCGGCCGATCCGCCACCAATTGGACCGGTCTTGTGTCCAAAATCATTTACTCGGCGAGCTTTTCATAGACACCAAGAACGCCAAATCCGTCGAGCGGATTGTCCGATTTAGCTCGGGAAGATTTTAGCCCATTTCGACTTTCGGCTAGATTTCGAAACCGTGAATCCACGAGAAAATCGAGGCCACCAGCACGCTCCATTCGTCGAGAGCTTCAACGACATAAATTTAATTTTTCCGACACCGCTTTTTGGTGGGTCCCACGAACCGCAGTGTATTTTCGAGCATTAAATGAGCTTAGAAAATTCTGAAAAATTTATGTACTAACCCCGTGTTATGGGCTTCGTGAAGGTATTCTCGATTCACGGAAATTCGGCGATTGATCGAAGTTCGCAAATTTGGGCGAACGGACTGCACTGGAAAAGTCTCGAATTGGGCGAGGTTTTGGCTAGCCCCATTGTCGACGCCCGAGCGCGTTCGAAGTCGGAATCGGCAAAGGTAAACCCGAACCTTGTTTTTACGTAATTTTCTAGTGCTTAAATAGGATTAAAAATCCATAAAATATTCGTGGTAGCTTAGAAAATTTCGATTCTTTTTGCAATAGCTTAGTAATATTGCTAAGGATCGCGGGGCAAAGTTTTATAATTTTTAGAGCTTGTTTGGGCAGTTTTTGCAAAAATGATCAATAATAAGGACTAAATTGAAATTTTGCGTATTGTGATGGATGATTGATTTGATGGGCCCAGGAGGGGCTGTGTGATATGATTGAACTGTTGATGTATGGATTGCGAGTATAGAAGTGCGTTTTTAGCCCTTTTGCAGGTTGGGTAGGTCCTAGGTATAGGGGAGACTCTGCGATTTTCTACGACTTAGGACGTACTTGATCTTTTTCTTTGTTTGTATTGAGTCAAATTTATTAAATAGATGTAATGTAATTGTCAGGTGAGCCGGGACAGCCTTCTTCCTCCGCCCAGCCGCTACAGTAAATTGTCGTCAAGTTTGTGAGTAAAATATTAATTTTAATTGTAATTTCGATATTATTATATGTTCAGCATGCCCATGCATCACTTATATGCATATATTTATGTAGTTAAACTCTAGGCACGAATTATGTTGCATTTCATAACTGTTAATGTGCCATGAGTGTTGCTGTGGTAATTTGGAGCAGTGTGCGTGCGTTAGCGTGCGTGTGATGTGGTGTGGACTATGGACAGGACGGGGTAGTCACGGCTTGAGTTCTTCGCTGGGACCCGTTCCTTCGAGGGGTAGTCACGGCTTAAGTTCTTCTCTGGGACCCTCGATTTGGTTTATTAAGCGAAAGTCCGGCTTGAGTTCTTCAGGCACTGTGTTGGATTTAAGAGAGTCAGTATAGGATCGGCTCCCAATATATTATGATTGATGCTACGAGTGTGTGAGTGCTCCAAATTACCTTTTGATGCTATGATGTGAATATGATGTTGATGTTGCATTTCACTCCACGAGTGCATTAGTTCTGAGATAGTTATAGAGATTATGGTTAAAATTGATATTTTACTCTCGAAGTCGACGCTCACTCCTGTTCAAAAATTTTTACAGGCCACAGGAGGATATTTTGTTCAGGGTTAACCTGCTTTTCTACTTCGCAGGTTGTTTATTAATATTTGTGTAATTTTAGTTACTCCTAGAATTTCCGCATGTGTTAGCAGTAATTATTTGAATTTGGTCTGTAATATTATTATCATGTTGGACCTGTAAACTTAATATTTTAAGTCTGTTTTGATGGATTGGATGAGGGAGCTGAGCTCCCATTTATTATTATGTTGATGAGTATGTGGAGGTTGAGATTATCTCCCAAATGGATTGTTTATTGTGTTTACAGGTCGGGTGAGTCGAAAACTCCCTGTTGGAAAGTCCATTTTATGGCCGGACTCTGTCCGTTTGTTTTCTTGAATTTGGGCCCAATGGGCCTTAGAGTTGGGTTAATGAACAGTTAGGCTTACTACGGGCCTCGGGGGCTTTAAGCTGGCCCAGGTCCTAGTGCCGGTCCGGCCCATAGGTTGGGTCGTGACAAATATAATGTAATAAATTTATAATTTTATATTTATTTAAAAATTAAATGAATTATATGATATATACCCTTATAGTCATTTCACATATCAACAGCAATAGCTAAATATAATTTTACCAAACACTTAACATAAAACAGCTATCATCAGCTATCAATCATCAGCTATCAACTAACAATAACAGCTATCAGTTGTATCCAACAGTTAAACCAAACAGGTCCTAAATGTTCCAATTTTATGGGACATAAGAGTCATTTTGGTTTTATTTTTATTTTTATTTTTATTTTTATTAAAATAAATTATATTTTAATCCACAAAATTTAATAAAATTTATAATTTAATCTTTATATTTTTTAAAATTAAATAATTTAATCCTAAAATTTAATAATAATTCATACCGTTAAAATTTTATTAACTTATCATTAATTTTAATACAAATGATTAAACTGTCTTATCTTTATTTTTAATATAAAAATAATTTAGTCACAAATTTTTTAATAATTTAATTTTAAAATTTTATTTTATTGATAATTTATCATTATTTTGTATTAAAAATTATTTTTATTAACTCTTATTAAAAGTGATAATAGAAATGTGCTATGACTAATTAATATTAAAATATACAAATATTTTTATAAAAAAATCATAAATTCTATTAAAAATTTGTATTTATGCCAATTGAATAGAATGGGTAATTATAAATTAATATTAATTATAAAATCTACTTAATGAAAAAAAAAATAATAAAATTAATCTTATAATTTATCAGTCAAATTTAGTTTTACTGCAAACTGTTAAAAATAAATACATCAAATTAATGTAAAGAAGTACATTTTTGAGATTTCAATGGATGGCAAAAATGAAAAAATAAAAATGTGACTACAGTTTTTTAATATGGTTCCACCTGCTCTTGCCCAGTTGCCCTTGAAGCTAGCCATCTGCAACTGGTTCAATTTTCTTGAAACCCACCCCTGCATTGATACAAGGCAAAATTTGAGTTGTAACACGTATATATATAAAATCATAAACAATAATAAAAATCTACTACTTACATGGATGATGAGGATCTACTTTGGGACTCAATTAAAGCAGAATCCTTGATATCTACTGCTGAGGAGTGTTTCTCAGGCTCAGCTGGTGGAACTTCTGTGGTAGTAGTAATGGTAGTGGTGGTGGTATTGGGTTTGAGAAGAAAGCCTCCAAGGCCAATTTCATTGCAGGATACTTGCAGGTTGTTTGCATTATAAATGAGAAGATCATCCTCTTCATTTTCAGACAAGATGGAAGGATGATTCTTCAAAATATTGCAATGCTCCCTTTGAAGTCTTTCAATGGGTGTAAGACAGCGTTGAACATTTACAGACCTCTTTCTTGAAGGTATACCAGACTTCCACAAGCTTCCCTGGATTAATCCACCTGCAAACCATAACCATATGCTTAAATTTGCCTACCTGCCTTGTTCTGTCCAGAGTTTTAACAGGTCTAAGTGCGGGGTAAGAATCAAAGGGTTTGATTCGGTTCAGTTTTAAAAACAATAAAAAACCTGAACAAAATCAAAATTTTTGGCAAATTAGAAAGAAAATTAAATTAAATCAAATTAAAAAATTGAATAATTTTTTGCAAATTAAATAAAACTGAACTAAACTGGTTCAATTCGGTTTGATTTAAACTCCATCTTAATTTTTTTTTTACTTATTTTGAACTCACTTCTGACTCAATTTCGGCTATGTTTCTTATTTTAATTCTAATTTAAAGCCTTATAATAACTAATTAAAAAAATTATTCAGCTCAATTTAACTTATTTTTCTGTCTCAAAAAATAAAACTGAACTAGATAAATAAAATTTCTTAAATAAGAAAAATCAAATTACTACAAAAAATTAAACTGAGTTTCCCAATTAAATCGATTCGATAAAATTTTTTAATTTGAATAGAATTCTGCTCACCCCTAGAATATAAGACCTTTGGAAGTTGAACATCACAATTATGTGAACGAAGATACAGCACACTAGGAGTATTTTGGACAGCAAAATCTCAATTTTTCAATGGTGTTATAGAATGTAGACTGCAAACTTACCTGGACTTTCACCTCCATTCTCTTCTTCTTTTACATTGTAGCAGCTCTGGGAACATGATATTGCAGATTCTGAGCTAGATTTATTGGTTGTAAAATCATCAGAAGCAGTAGAATGGCAAACGTCAATGGAGAAGTTTTCTTCAGTACTTATCAATTTGCATTTCTTTGGAGCCGACTTGGATTTAATTCTTACCCTTTTAGCAGTTGGTTGTCCTTGGGCATGCTTAGGTGTATAGTTTGCAAGACATCCTCTAATCCTGTACCTTGATCCACAGGCATTGCATAACACTGGCTTCTCAGGTGGCCCATTTCTCCATAGTGGAGTGCCTGTTCCAAAGATAGAGAAAAGAGAAATTAAATAAAATTAATAGAAAGGAAAATTTGTCTAGATTCGTATATTCAATATATAAATACATGAGATTTATATATATAATAAGTGAATCACATTTTATATTTTATATTTTAAATTCATGATAAATCGAATTTAAATAAGAAAAATCTTTAAAAAAATAGAATAAAATGATTTCCTTTTAAACGGATCTTCAAAAATTACATTTATTGAGTATTAACATCTGTATTTTTATAATTCATTTGATTTTGATTAAAATTTAAATTTCAAAATTTATGATGTTAGAAATGATTTTAACGTCGTTAAATTAAAATTTATTAATTAAATATATAATTTAATAATTTAATATTATATGATAAGCTATTTACTTAAATTCATTATCATAACTTGAAAGTTGAAGGTGTATGATATTAGAAGCACATTCATATAGTGAGAAGTTATCTTTTCTTGAAACAAATTAAAAGAGAAGTGAAGAAGGCTTATTATTAGTGCCACAATGATAACAAGGCCCTTGTTTTCCCATATTGACACAATGCTCATAAAATTAATCCAACTTCAAATTTGCTCCAAGATCTCAACCCAATGAAACAATAGACAAATCCAAATGAATCTACAAGAAAAACAAAAATTAAGTCAGACAACTTACATAAAAAATAAAATTTTAATATAATTGATGGGGAGGGAACAATAATTAGAAACGACTATTAACATGTTGATAGGAACAAAAGGAAGAATCTTGAGAAGGGACTCGCGTCTAATTATTTAGTTGATGAAGCAATAATTTACCAAGGCGATGATTAGTAATTAGCCTTATGTTAGGTGATTAGGGTTAATGGGGGGAATTGATGGAATTTTACTATGCAATATTAGATGATATATAGTGGAAAACACTTGCTCAATGACAATTGTAGGATTCATTTCATTAATTTGACAATGGTGAGTCTAATAAGGAGATAACAACCATGATTCCATGAATGTGTTGGAGAAGGAAAAAGATAGTGAAATGTAATTAAAGTTTTATATCTAATAATGGAAATTCCTACAATTCTTGTCTTTTTTTTAACCCATTTCTTTCTTTGGATATTCTTTACAAATTTATTTTGAGAATATTTGGATTCTCTACAAATTGTTTTCTTTTAAATTGGCAATTATAGTGCTCAGAATTCAGACATTTATATGTATGTGTGAAATTGCTTTGTCAAAATCTAATAGAGGCTTTTTTTTTTTTTATAAATATCTAATAGGGTCAGTTGATTTAATAAGAATGAGAGTCTTTGTTCTTAATTAATCAGGGTTTGATTTTGTTATAAATCACTTAAAATTTGTTTATTCTAAGTGTATAAAATTAATATGAAAGGGTGCATTATTAAAATCACTTGAATAGATAATTTAATCATGATATGTAAAAACTATCATGAGAATTAGGGTATACATTATTCAGTTTTAACCGAATCAAATTGATGAATTTCTATTATTTCGGTAAGAATAAGTTCGGTTCAGTTTAATTTTCAATTAATAATAATAATAATTTTTAATTTTCGATTTTCAGTGTAGTTACTTTTGATTTAGCAATTAAAATAACTGAATTTTTATTAATTAATATATTAATTATAATTTTATTAATAATATATTATTTTTATATTTTATAATAACATTTAACTTATAATTATTCTCTTATTAATATCAAATCATATTTATTATGTTTTATATATAAAAAAATTATAAATATATTTTTATTAATAATTAATTAATTAATTAATTAAATAAAATATATTTTTTTAGTTTTTTGTTACTCTAGTTATAACTAATAATCGATTGAATATTTTATATTTTCGTTAATTTCAATTTTCTCTTAATTTTAGTAGAATTCAATTAATAATTTTAAAGTCATTTAATAATATAATTAGTTAAAAATTCGATTCGATTCGATTTAACTAACCGAATGTTCTCCCGGGAATATCTCTAACAATAAATACATAAAAGCTTTGTCACATAATCTAATTTAAAAAATTGTTCTATGATTATATAATGTTTCATTTTGTTTATATAGAAGCTTGATGTGAATATATTATACAACTACAACTAAGTTTTAATCGAAACTATAATTGAGGTCGGTTATATAAATTATTTTTTGCCATTAAATTCTGTTAAACATTAGATTCACTTCAATATCCAAAACTGTAAATCCTGTGGTACTACTTTCCTAATTTTATTTATTATTGTGTTATTAAACATTCATCTTAATCTCTACATTTTTGTTCCACTCATCTTGTAAATATATTGTACCTTAAGTAGCCAACATTTATCGTAATTTCATATGTGAAAATATAAAATTTTAAGGGATTAAAATATTTTTTAATATGAGAAGTAAGACAAACAAATAGTAGCTAAATTTAAAAATTTCAAGACTAAAGTGTGATTTAAATTACAATATCATTAAATAAAAATAAATAAATAAAATTTATAGATTTTTAAGCTTTTTTACCTTTATGGAAATCAACAAGGAAATGGTGCCTTAAATGGAAAGGAAAATAGGAAATCTGGGTTGATTTCTTTCCTAATTATGTGATATCTAACATTGAAGGAACAAAAAAATTTGCACTGAAATTCAATTAATCAATGGTAGAGTGTAATGAAAATCATTTCTTTCTCAAAGGGTAGTCTACTAGTCTATTCATATTTAAAGGGGTTATGAAACATGTTTTGAAGCACTAGGCACTAGAGACTAAGAAACCAGTGAAAGAATGGCAGAAGCTAGAAGAAATCCATTGTGGGTATTCTCTGTGCTTCTGTTGTTACTTGTTTTTGGTTTCTGTTTTCTTGATGCCAAGTTGGATACCAAGGCTCATTCCTCTGGTTTGGATGTGGACAATGAAAGGCTGAAATGGGCTTCTTCCACATACAAACTTGTGAATTCTGCTATTCCACCCAAAGACATTCCCATTTCTCAACCCACTAAATCCATTCATGGCCTACCACCATTTCATTTTGTGATGCTACCTAAAGGTTCTGTTCCTCCATCTGGGGGCAAGCCACCAATCCATAATCCATCAGAAATTAAGAATTTGAATTTTGGGATGCTGCCTAAGGGTCCTGTTCCCCCATCTGGTCCAAGTCCGCCCAATCCCATTCATAACCCACCACAATTTAAGCATTGGAATTTTAAGATGATGCCTTAAGATTTTGTTCCTTCATCTGAAAAGGCTTGAAATTTTGGAATGCTCCTAAGGCATTCTTGTTTGCCTATGTAATAGATCTCCATCAATAAACCATAATCTATAACATTCTCACAGTTTGATGCTTACATTCTATTCAACAGTGCATAGTATGTCTCTTCATATATATGATATAATTAGCTTCCATTGGAATTCAAAGTTGAGATCCCATAATTTTGAAGACAACATTAATATTACTGAATTAAAGCCCATCGTTATTTTTGTTGTTCATATAATTTTGAGTAATTTGAAAATTAAGAAAGTAAAAGGAAAAAGGACACAAGGAAGGAAAATATAATTAATGTGGACCCATAAATACTTTTCTCTTCAATTTAAAAAGAAAATAAATAAAATTATATTTTAATCTAAAATTATTTATTTTAATGGTAAATAAAAAAAATAAAATATATATTTCACTATTCAAAAAAGCTATCTAAATAAGGAGAGAAAATTATTTTTTTCTTTATTTTTTTTTCCCTTTATGCTTCTCTATATCTTTTGATAAATGAGAAGCAAGATGACTCAATTCTTTTGACTGGCGCATTGCCTGGCCAGCTCCCTGAAGAGTCACAACAGCATTGCAACAGCTACTTACTGCCTCAGGTCCTGCAGGCTGTTACCCGTAATTGGTGAAATTACAGGGGATTTTGAGGTTAAGGGGGATTAGGATTTGGGCTTGCAAAGGGGCATGGGTTTGATCAATTGAGATGGCAGGGGAGAGTGGGGCTTCGGCCTCCTAGGCTTGCCTTGGCTAGTTGATTTGAGTTTTTACATTCTTGTCTAATTTGGCTTTTGGCTTCATTTGGATTGGAGGATGTTAACTATGGAAAAGCACCTTACTCTTAAATTGCAAGTGAATAGTAAGCTTTCTGTAGAAACAATGGCGCATTCATGGGAAATAAGGGAAGGTGGAGTGGTAGGTCAAGGGGAAGAAGGGGTATTTTCGGAATTTAAAACTATTCTCTCTCTCTTGTGACCGAGGCAACTTATCTTTGATCAACAAAATCTGTAATTGAAGGATTAAATAGTTCCATTTTGAATAAGCAAGAGACATTTTTATTGAGTGGACCAACTATTAAATTTTGATTGAACTCATGAACAACAGTAATTTACTCATATTTTTATTTATTACATATGCGAAGGTGTCAAACTTTGGACTTATATGTTTGTTTATATTTATTTTTGTTATTTATTTAATTTTCATAAAAAATTTAAATATGGGTCACTTCACAATTTTATGAAAGATTTCAATATCATTACATTTATAAAATTTATTAATATTCGTTATTTAATAATTTTAAATGGATTAAAATATAATCCATTTGCAAATTTTTTTTTAATTAAAGAGTTTATTAATGTAAATAAAATTCAAATAATTTTATGAAATTAATTTCTAAAATTCCATATAATATTTCAAATTAATTAACTTATTCATAGGAATTTAATTAATCTCATTCATCATTGTCAAACGCTCTTCAACTGCTTCAAGTAATTTGTATTTTTTTTATAGATAGAGAAATACGTATGTGTTACAAGTAATACATGAATTCAAACACAACATAAATAAAAAAGATTTAAATAATTTATAGGGTAAATTTTTTAAAAAGAGAAATATATATATATATATATATATATATATATATATGTACGTATTATTTTCTAATTCAACCACAACAGGGAATTGAAAAAAAAAAATCATGTGTTTCCTAACTTAGCGATGTTTATATTAATGTGGAATGAAGCATAAATTGGTAATGCAAACTAATACATTAAGAATATATATTGGAAATAATAATTATTTTATATTTTAGCTGAATAAATTTAAAAAGATAGAATAGAAAATTTTGCTTGCCAAAGGATCATCCACCTATATTTAAAGGATGATATGAAACATTTTTGAAGCAAATGAAAATAATGGCAAAGATTAGTAGAACTCCATTTTGCATATTTTCTATGCTTCTATTGGTAATTGTTTTTGCTCTGTCTTGTTGAAGCTAAATTGGGTTATGAGGATCATTCATCCATCAATTTTGAAGTATTGCGTAAGCGCACTGTTCCTCCATCTGGACAGAGTCTGCCTATTTATGATCCACCATTGTTGAGGTATTGGAGTTTTGGGATGTTGTTCAAGGGTCATATTCCTTCATCTAGACAAACTTCACCTATTTATAATCTATCATCACTTAGCCTTTTTGGGATGTTAATAAAAGGATCATGTTCCTCTATTTGGACACGCTGCACCTATTCACAATCCACTACCACTTGGCCTTTCTAGGATATTGATAAAGGGTCCTATTCCTCCATCTGGACAATCCACCATCACTTAGCCTTTCTGGGATGTTGATCAAGGGTCCTGTTCCTTCATCTGGACAAGCTTTGCCTATTCATAATCCACAATCAGTTAACCTTTCTGGGGTGTTGATCAAGGGTCCTGTTCCTCCATCTGGATAAACTCCGCCGATTCATAATCCACCATCACTTGCGCTTTTTAGGATGTTGATAAAGGGTCATGTTACTCCATCTGGACAAGCTTCACCTATTCATAATCCACCACCACTTAGCCTTTTTGGGATGTTGATAAAGGGTTCTGTTCCTCCATCTAAACAAGCTTTATAGGACCTTCATAGGATGTTGATCAAAGGTCCTATTCCTCCATCTGGACAAACTCTGCCCATTCATAATCCATCATCTCTTATGTAACACCCTTAATTTTCAAATAATTACTTTATATGTAAATATAAATATTTTAGTCTAACTCCTAGTGTTGTGGGCTTTGCGTAGGTACTTTCATTTCGTGGCAATTCGACCGTCATCCGGATCTACAATTTCGGGCAGAGCATATAAGCTGCCGGAATCACTTTGAAACCAGGTCAAAGATATAGGCTACCTCACCATTTTTAGACTCCCTGGACGCATTCCAAGTGTCAAAATTGACATAGGTAAACTCGAACTCAGAGTTTCTTCAATTTTATAGTATTGAGTTTAAAATAAAATTCCATTAAATATTCATGGATAGCTAGAAAATTATAATTCATTTTGCGTTAGGTCTATAATATTGCTAAGGACCGCGGAACAAAATTTTAGAATTTTTAGAGCTAGCTATAATGACTTTTGCAAAATATCCGTTTTAAACCTTATAATTGAATTGTTAGATTATGTGAAATTTGCCTTAGTTGGAGAGCCTAGGAGGGGCCATATGATATTGATGAGATATGGGTTGAGTTTATAAGTGTTATTTGAACCATTTTGCAGGTTGGGTAGGTCCTAAGTATAGAAAAAATTTTATCGAATTTTCGGCATGAATTAGCCTGTCTGTTGTCTCTTTAGAGTCTTATTTTAAATTAGTACTAATAAATTTATAATATAATTAAATAGGTGATCGATGTCAACTATTTTTTCTTCACCCAATAGCCACAATAGTTCCCGGTACACTATAAATGGATATTTATTTTATTTATAATTTCAATATCATTATATTTCTAGGATGTTCATGCATCACTTGTACTTATATTTATATAGTTAAATATTAGGCATGCCCTGTTTTGCATTTATACTTGATGATATTTCCTTAGTTATTGTGTTTTGATAATCTGGAGCTGTGTGTTGTGGTGTGATGGATATGGGTAGGATGGGCAAATTGACTTGAGTTAGTTTCGCTTGGGACCCTGTCCTTTTTGAGGAAGTCGGGGTGAGTACGGCTTTGAGTTGATCTCGCTGACCCCCACATATGGATTATTAAGCGAAAGTCCGGCTCGAGTTGATCTCGCTGGCAGGCCTTGGATTTAGAGAGCTAGATAGGGAGATCAACTCCCCATATATGTATGTATGAGTATGGATTTAACCCGGGTACCTGAATATTCCAGATTATCTTTGATGTGACTTAATATGATATTTGTGGCTTGTATGATAATGATGCACTTCATTTCCAATGATGTATTAGAATTAGATAGTTATAGAAGTTATATGTAAAATAAATATTTACTCTCTGAGTCGAACGCTCACTCTTGTTCACCATTTTTCCAGGCTACAGGAGGAGTTCTTTTTCAGAGTAACCTGCTTTCTTCTTTGCAAGTTTAACATCAGTTATTTATTTGTTTTATTATTTTCAAAATTTGAAATTTAGAACTCCGCATGTGTTAGCAAATTATGGATCTTGTTAGAGACAGAGTCAAATTGAGTTATTGATTTTTACTTAACGAAAATTTTTATGATATATAAATAATTTGTAAATGGTAGTAATAGGGTTGAGCTGGGCTTCCTTTGCTTTAGTAGCTGATATTTATTGGGTTGGGTTGATCCGAATTAAAATGATATATTTTATTTTTATTTTATTTACATGTTGGGCCTCAGTTTTTGGGCATTGGTTATGGATTTGGGAACAGTAAAACTTATTACGAGCCTCGGGGGCTTTATATCTGCCCATATCTTAGTGCAGGTCCGGCCCATGGGATCGGGTCATGACATATTAACTTTTATAGGATATTGATCGAAGGTTCTATTCCTCCATCACGATAAGCTCTACCTATTCATAATCCACAATCACTTAACCTTTCTACGATATTGACCAAGGGTCCTGCTCCTCCATCTGAACAAGTTCTGCCTATTCATAATCCATCATCACTTAGCGTTTTTGGAATATTGATCAAGGGTCTTGTTCCTCCATCTGGATAAGCTTCGCCTTCCTCCATCTCGATAAGCTCCACTTATTCATAATCCACTATCACTTAGCCTTTCTGGGATCTTGATCGAGGATCTTGTTTCTCCATTTGGAGAAGTTATGCTTATTCATAATCCACCATCACTTAGCCTTTTTGAGATGTTGATCAAGGGCATGGTTCATCCATTTGGACAAGCTCCTCCTATTCATAATCCACCACAAAGCTCCATGTAACACCATACCTTATCGTTCCTTTTCTTCCCAAGACCGTGGAGTCTAACCAATGAGAGCTTTAAAACCATCAATTGATATCAATAATCACCTTATATAATCTACAAAATTGGTGAGTTAGGTGGGGTGAATACAAACTCAGTGAGTGGATAAATAAATAACAAAGGGAAATATATAATTATTCAGTACTTAAGTGTATCGATCTGCTATACGAGAATAAATATCATTTTTTTTCCAAATCACATAACTATGGTAAAATAAAATTTATGCTGTGAAAATATTACAAAAATAAATATACTGAAATATCATAATATCTGTAATATCCTCATACACTCGCAATACACTTCTTGTAGATAGTGCTGACATTTCAAGCACATAAAATAAACTCTAGCATCCTGAGAGTGATGCTAGTAACTTAGACTCTAAAATGACACAAATAACACAAGAGCAATAAAAATACTCGTTATACAAATGTGCAGAGCTATCTCTAAAGGGCGATCACAACTAAGATTTACACAAAGGGTAGCGCGCGACAGACACACCCACACACACATATATATATATAAAATCATAAACAATGACAAAAATCTACGACTTACATGGATGATGAGGATCTACTTTGAGACTTAATAAAGCAGAATCCTTGATATCTACTGCTGAGGAGTGTTTCTCAGGCTCAGCTGGTGGTGGTGCAACTTCTGTGGTAGTAGTAATAGTAGTGGTGGTGGTATTGGGTTTGAGAAGAAAGCCTCCAAGGCCAATTTCATTGCAGGATACTTGCAGGTTGTTTGCATTATAAATGAGAAGATCATCCTCTTCATTTTCAGACAAGATGGAAGGATCATTCTTCAAAATATTGCAAAGCTCCCTTTGAAGTCTTTCAATGGGTGTAAGACAGCGTTGAACATTTACAGATCTCTTTCTTGAAGGTATACCAGACTTCCACAAGCTTCCCTGGATTATTCCACCTGCAAACCATAACCATATGCTTAAATTTGCCTACCTGCCTTGTTCTGTCCAGAGTTTAACAGGTCTAAGTGCGGGGTAAGAATCAAAGGGTTTGATTCGGTTCAGTTTTAAAAACAATAAAAAAACCTGAACAAAATCAAAATTTTTGGCAAATTAGAAAGAAAATTAAATCGAATCAAATTAAAAAATTGAATAATTTTCTGTAAATTAAATAAAACTGAACTGAACTGGTTCGATTCAGTTTGATTTAAACTCTATCTTAATTTTTTTCTTTTTTACTTATTTTGAACTCATTTCTGACTCAATTTCGGCTATGTTTCTTATTTTAATTCTAATTTAAAGCCTTATAATAACTAATTAAAAAAATTATTCAGTTCAATTTAACTTATTTTCTGTCTCAAAAAATAAAACTGAACTAAATAAATAAAATTTCTTAAATAAGAAAAACCAAATTACTACAAAAAATTAAACTGAGTTTCCCAATTAAATAGATTCGATAAAATTTTTAAATTTGAATAGAATTCTGCTCACCCCTAGAACATAAGACCTTTGGAAGTTGAACATCACAATTATGTGAATGAAGATACAGCGCGCTAGGAGTATTTTGGACAGCAAAATCTCAATTTTTCAATGGTGTTATAGAATGTAGACTGCAAACTTACCTGGAATTTCACCTCCATTCTCTTCTTCTTTTACATTGTAGCAGCTCTGGGAACATGATATTGCAGATTCTGAGCTAGATTTATTGGTTGTAAAATCATCAGAAGCAGGAGAATGGCAAACGTCAATGGAGAAGTTTTCTTCAGTACTTATCAATTTGCATTTCTTTGGAGCCGACTTGGATTTAATTCTTACCCTTTTAGCAGTTGGTTGTCCTTGGGCATGCTTAGGTGTATAGTTTGCAAGACTTCCTCTAATCCTGTACCTTGATCCACAGGCATTGCATAACACTGGCTTCTCAGGTGGCCCATTTCTCCATAGTGGAGTGCCTGTTCCAAAGATAGAGAAAAGAGAAATTAAATAAAGTTAATAGAAAGGAAAATTTGTCTAGATTGAGTCCATATATTCAATATATAAATACATGAGATTTATATATTTAATAAGTAAATCCCATTTTAGATTTTATATTTTAGATTCATGATAAATCGAATTTAAATAAAAAAAATCTTTAAAAAAATATAATAGAATGATTTCCTCTTAAACGGATCTTCAAAAATTATATTTATTGACTATTAGTATCTATATTTTTATAATTCATTTGATTTTGATTAAAATTTAAATTTCAAAATTTATGATTTTAGAAATGATTTTAACGTTGTTAAATTAAAATTTATTAATTAAATATATAATTTAATAATTTAATATTATATGATAAGCTATTTACTTAAATTCATTATCATAACTTGAAAGTTGAAGGTGTATGATATTAGAAGCACATTCATATAGTGAGAAGTTATCTTTTCTTGAAACAAATTAAAAGAGAAGTGAAGAAGGCTTACTATTAGTGCCACAATGATAACAAGGCCCTTGTTTTCCCATATTGACACAATGCTCATAAAATTAATCCAACTTCAAATTTGCTCCAAGATCTCAACCCAATGAAACAATAGACAAATCCAAATGAATCTACAAGAAAAACAAAAATTAAGTCAGACAACTTACATAAATTTACATAAAAAATAAAATTTTAATATAAGTGGTGGGGAGAGAACAACAATTAGAAACGACTATTAATAGGTTGATAGAAACAAAAAGAAGAATCTGCTTGAGAAGGGATTCACGTCTGATTATCTAGTTAGTGAAGCAATAACTTACCAAGGCGATGATTAGTAATTGGCCTGATGTTAGGTGATTAGGGTTAATGGGGGAATTGATGGGAATTTTACTATGCAATATTAGATGATATATAGTGGAAAACACTTGCTCAATGACAATTGTAGGATTCATTTCATTAATTTGACAATGGTGAGTCTAATAAGGAGATAACAACCATGCTTCCATGAATGTGTTGGAGAAAGAAAAAAATAGTGAAATGTAATTAAAGTTTTATATCTAATAATGGAAATTCCTACAATTCTTGTCTTTTTTTTAACCCATTTCTTTCTTTGGATATTCTTTACAAATTTATTTTGAGAATATTTGGATTCTCTACAAATGGCTTTCTTTTAAATTGGCAATTATAGTGCTCAGAATTCAGACATTTGTATGTATGTGTGAAATTGCTTTGTCAAAATCTAATAGAGTTTTTTTTTTTTTTTTTTTTTTTTTTTTTTTATAAATATCTAATAGGGTCAGTTGATTTAATAAGAATGAGAGTCTTTATTCTTAATTAATCAGGGTTTGATTTTATCATACATCACTTAAAATTTTTTTATTCTAAGTGTATAAAATTAATATGAAAGAGTGCATTATTAAAATCACTTGAATAGATAATTTAATCATGATATGTAAAAACTATCATGAGAATTAGGGTATACATTATTCAGTTTTAACCGAATCAAATTGATGAATTTCGGTTATTTCGGTAAGAATAAGTTCGGTTCAGTTTAATTTTCAATTAATAATAATAATAATTTTTAATTTTCGATTTTCAATGTAGTTACTTTTGATTTAGCAATCAAAATAACTGGATTTTTATTAATTAATATATTAATTATAAATTATTAATAATATATTATTTATAATTATTATTTTTATATTTTATAATAACATTTAACTTATAATTATTCTCTTATTAATATTAAATCATATTTATTATGTTTTATATATAAAAAAATTATAAATATATTTTTATTAATATTTAATTAATTAATTAATAATATAAAATATATTTTTTAGTTTTTTGTTTCTCTAGTTATAACTAACAACTGATTGAATATTTTATATTTTCGTTAATTTCAATTTTCTCTCAATTTTAGTTGAATTTAATTAATAATTTTAAAGTCATTTAATAATATAATTAGTTGACAATTCGATTCGATTCGATTCAACTAACCGAATGTACTCCCCTAATGGGAATATCTCTAACAATAAATATATAAAAGCTTTGTCACATAATCTAATTTAAAAAATTGTTCTATGATTATATAATGTTTCATTTTGTTTATATAGAAGCTTGATGTGAATATATTATACAACTATAACTAAGTTTTAATCGAAACTATAATTGAGGTCGATTATATAAATTATTTTTTGCCATTCAACTCTGTTAAACATTAGATTCACTTCAATATCCAAAACTGTAAATTCTGTGATACTACTTCCCTAATTTTATTTATTATTGTGTTATTAAACATTCATCTTAATCTCTACATTTTTGTTCCACTCATCTTGTAAATATATTGTACCTTAAATGGCTAACATTTATTGTAATTTCATCAATGAAAATATAAAATTTTAAGGGATTAAAATATTTTTTAATATGAGAAGACAAACAAATAGTAGCTAAATTTAAAATTTTCAAGACTAAAGTGTGATTTAAATTACAATATAATTAAATAAAAATAAATAAATAAATAAAATTTATAGATTTTTAAGCTTTTTAACCTTTATGGAAATCAACAAGGAAATGGTGCCTTAAATGGAAAGGAAAATAGAAAATCTGGGTTGATTTCTTTCCTAATTATGTGATATCTAACATTGAAGGAACAAATAAATTTGCATTGAAATTCAATTAATCAATGGTAGAGTGTAATGAAAATCATTTCTTTCTCAGAGGGTAGTCTACTAGTCTATTCATATTTAAAGGGGTTATGAAACACGTTTTGAAGCACTACGCACTAGAGACTAAGAAACCAGTGAAAGAATGGCAGAAGCTAGAAGAAATCCATTGTGGGTATTCTCTGTGCTTCTGTTGTTACTTGTTTTTGCTTTCTGTTTTCTTGATGCCAAGTTGGATACCAAGGGTCATTCCTCTGGTTTGGATGTGGACAATGAAAGGCTGAAATGGGCTTCTTCCACATACAAACTTGTGAATTCTGCTATTCCACCCAAAGACATTCCCATTTCTCAACCCACTAAATCCATTCATAACCTACCACCATTACATTTTGTGATGCTACCTAAAGGTTCTGCTCCTCCATCTGGGAGTAAGCCACCAATCCATAATCCACCAGAAATTAAGAATTTGAATTTTGGGATGCTGCCTAAGGGTCCTGTTCCCCCATCTGGTCCAAGTCCACCCAGTCCCATTCATAACCCACCACAATTTAAGCATTGGAAATTTTAAGATGATGCCTTAAGATTTTGTTCCTCCATCTGAAAAGGCTTGAAATTTTGGAATGTTCCTAAGGCATTCTTGTTTGCCTATGTAGTAGATCTCCATCAATAAACCAAAATCTATAATATTCTCACAGTTTGATGCTTGCATTCTATTCAAAGTGCATAGTATGTTGACTAATTTGAAAATTAAGAAAATAAAAGGAAAAAGGACACAAGGAAGGAAAATATAATTAATGTGGACCCATAAATAATTTTCTCTTCAATTTAAAAAGAAAATAAATAAAAAATTTAAATAAAATTATATTTTAATCTAGAATTATTTATTTTAATGGTAAATAAAAAAATAAAAAATATATTTCACTATTCAAAAAAGCTATCTAAATAAGGAGAGAAAATTATTTTTTTTCTTTATTTTTTTTTCCCTTTATGCTTCTCTATATCTTTTGATAAATGAGAAGCAAGATGACTCAATTCTGTTGACTGGCGCATTGCCTGGCCAGCTCCCTGAAGAGTCACAACAGCATTGCAACAGCTACTTACTGCCTCAGGTCCTGCAGGCTGTTACCCGTAATTGGTGAAATTACAGGGGATTTTGAGGTTAAGGGGGATTAGGATTTGGGCTTGCAAAGGGGCATGGGTTTGATCAATTGAGATGGCAGGGGAGAGTGGGGCTTCGGCCTCCTAGGGTTGCCTTGGCTAGTTGATTTGAGTTTTTACATTCTTGTCTAATTTGGCTTTTGGCTTCATTTGGATTGGAGGAAGTTAACTATGGAAAAGCACCTTACTCTTAAATTGCAAGTGAATAGTAAGCTTTCTGTAGAAACAATGGCGCATTCATGGGAAATAAGGGAAGGGGGAGTGGTAGGTCAAGGGGAAGAAGGGGTATTTTCGGAATTTAAAACTATTCTCTCTCTCTTGTGACCGAGGCAACTTATCTTTGATCAACAAAATCTGTAATTGAAGGACTAAATAGTTCCATTTTGAATAAGCAAGAGACATATTTATTGAGTGGACCAACTAATAAATTTTGATTGAACTCATGAACAATAGTAATTTACTCATATTTTTATTTATTACATATGTGAGGGTGTCAAACTTTGGACTTATATATTTGTTTATATTTATTTTTGTCATTTATTTAATTTTGATAAAAAAATTTAAATATGGGTCACTTCACAATTTTATGAAAGATTTCAATATCATTAAATTTATAAAATTTATTAATATTTGTTATTTAATAATTTTAATTGGATTAAAATATAATCCATTTGCAAATTTTTTTTAATTAAAGAGTTTATTAATGTAAATAAAATTCAAATAATTTTATGAAATTAATTTCTAAAATTCCATATAATATTTCAAGTTAATTAACTTATTCGTAGGAATTTAATTAATCTCATTCATCATTGTCAAACGCTCTTCAACTGCTTTAAGTAATTTGTATTTTTTTTTTATAGATAGAGAAATACGTATGTGTTACAAGTAATACATGAATTCAAACACAACATAAAAAAGATTTAAATAATTTTTAGGGTAAATTTTTTAAAAAGAGAAATATATATATATATGTACCTATTATTTTCTAATTCAACCACAACAGTGAATTGAAAAAAAAAAATCATGTGTTTCCTAACTTAGCGATGTTTATATTAATGTGGAATGAAGCATAAATTGGTAATGAAAACTAATACATTAAGAATATATATTGGATATATTAATAATAAGAATATATAAGTTAATTCAGAAGCAATTGATAGGTACCTGATATAAGAACGGCCATTTCGGGCGGCCACAATGCCTTCGCTGCCACCGGAAAGAAGGTAAGTTAGGTATATATATATATATATATATATATATATATATATATATATATATATATATATATATATATATATATATATATATATTATTTGTATCATGTTTTAAAACAAATTTATTTGAAAAATGAAAAATAAGAAATGGTTATAATTCTACATAATCTCTTTGTAATTCCATAATAATCGCTAAGACATAAGCAATTGTAACAAAGTCTATAAAACAATTATGACATTACAATAATTTTTGATTGATAATCAGAATTTAATTATTTAGGTGTATGATGATTTTTTTTTTTTTACTAACAAGATTCTTTTCTTTTATATAAAACTTTTAATTAAGTAGATATTAAATTTTTGTTAATAGAAGTTTAAAATTTTAATTATTAAATTTCCCTTTGAAATGGATGCTTTATTTTATCGAGTTATAAGAGGTGGAGTGATTAGTGAACAAAAGATTATTCTTTACATTCTAGTTTTTAAATAATTCTCATCATCAATTTTCTTTAAACAATGAAAATGATAACACATCCTTTGTATAATGAAAATGACAATTTAAAATTACATGATTTTTTAACACATCCAATGCTCATGTGCTACTTATGCTGCTGCTGCTGCCAAGACAAGAACATGTTAACCAGAAATAAGGGTTGGCATCTACCTTGTTGAGCCTGGACTTTAGATGACACTTTCAACAAGAGAGTCCACAAGTGCAAGTGCAAGACTTGTTGAAGAGTCCTCAAAATGAGAATTGCATTGCCACTTTCACTAATGGATTGGAAACAAGAAAGATGAGATGAAGGTGGCGGAGTGTTATCATAAGTTCATGCCTAATTGGCTTGTTGTTCATTAGCAAATTGCTTGCCTCAAAGATAAGATGGATTGGAAACAAAAGATGAGATTAAGGGAGTGGCGCATTTTCATAAGCTCATGCCTAGAGGGCTAGTAGCTTAATCGGAAAAATGCCAACCTGAGAGATAAGAATACATATAGTATAAACAAGAAAAATCATATATATCCAGATGCAAACATATTATTACATCCAGCAACTTCTACTCCCACCGCAGAAGTCAGACGCCCAAGAAAGGCAGCAAAAACTCAAATATTGAACTGCCTGCCAGTAGCCGACAACTCGGGAACTCACTGTGTAAGATCACCAATTGTGTATAATGAAGATTAGAGTATTAAGAATAAAAGAAAAAGAGACCTTGATACCATGTTTGCAGTACCACTTGAAAGTAGCATTTGTACTTGTCCACAGTTCACAAAGTATCTAAACTAATCCTACCTTGGATATGCTGGATGACAGAATGAACTTTGACTAGGTGGCAGGTGCCCGCCTTGGCTTATACTCAATATCTGTTAGGCTTCTTAGTATTGATGTTGCATACATTAATTAAAGGCAACTTGCACCTTTAGTTGCATCTCTCAACTAGGGCCAAGACACAAGTTTGAGTCCCGCATTTCCCTTTTCTAACCAAAAGACAGAGAGAGAGAGAGAGAGAGAGAATTTAACTTGTTCCGGTTACAAGAACTCCTAAGCAACTAGGTTTCTCTGTAAAAGCATTGCAAAAACACCTGAAAAGGTACTTTCTTGGACAAATTTTCAACCTCAGTGCTAAATATACACTCAAAACTTTTTAATATTCAGAGGCATGAGCATAAAAAATCACTTTGAGCAAGATAAGAGTCCATCAAGATATCTAAAATGCGAAGAGAACTACATAACAAAAACAGAAAAAAAAAAATCATAGTGAACACTAAAAGAAATATAAGAAACTCTGACCTGATCCACTCAATCTCAATATGCATTGTAGAATCAAATCAATTTCTACTTCAACCCGAAAATGGTATAAAATAAACCCTTCGAATGGATATGGGTTAACATAGACAGTGTTGATAATCAATTCACTAAAATATAGAAGAACACAAACTTCTTGTAAATCAAAGTCAAGTAAATTGCAGATACACGAAATTCTCAAGAAGCAACAGAGGAATTAGACAGCCTAAGGCACTCATTTTGGCACCTCCTTAAACAGACATCATTCCAATTGGGTACTTGATGTTGATTAACACAAACAGTTCTTGCACAAGCATCAGCACAAGCATCAAGTTCAGAAACACCACAAACAGTGACACAAGAATCAACAGTTGGGTCGTTAGAAAAAGTACCAACCTTTTTTAACATCCTTTTCGAAGTGCATACCCTTTCACAAACAAAAATTTCATCAGAGCTTTTTTCACGTCCTCTAGCACTCTTTAACCTTTGCTCTTCAACACTCTTCTTCTTCATTCTGAAAGCTTGACCTGCAATTATGGCTGGTATGGCCGCACCTAACAGAGCCCACCATGGATCCACCATTGCTGCTACAAAAACAAAGCAATCGATCAACAATTAACCATTCAAAAAGAAATCCCTTCAGAGAAGTGGGTTCTAGCAGTAAATGTTCATGGCTTCTCAATTTCGATAACAGACAGCAGCAAACGAGGAACACCGAATAAGAAAACCTACCAAAGCAGTAGCGGCGGCAGAGGTGGCGGTGGGGGGCGATGTAAGCGGGAAGTTGCGCTTGCGGCGGTGGGATTAAAAGGCAATGGAGAGAAGCATAAACTCATCAGTCTATATCGTTCCAATTTTATGGGACATAAGAGTCATTTTGGTTTTATTTTTATTTTTATTAAAATAAATTATATTTTAATCCACAAAATTTAATAAAATTTATAATTTAACCTTTATATTTTTTAAAATTAAATAATTTAATCCTAAAATTTAATAATAATTCATATCTTTAAAATTTTATTAACTTATCATTAATTTTAATAAAAATAATTAAACTGTCTTATCTTTATTTTTAATATAAAAATAATTTAGTCACAAATTTTTTAATAATTTAATTTTTAAAATTTTATTTTATTGATAATTTATCATTATTTTGTATTAAAATTATTTTTATTAACTCTTATTAAAAGTGATAATGGAAATGTGCTATGACTAGTTAATATAAAATATACAAATATTTTTTTAAAAAAATCATAAATTCTACTAAAAAATTTGTATTTATGCCAATTGAATAGAATGGGTAATTATAAAATTAATATTAATTATATAATCTACTTAATGAAAAAAATAATAATATAATTAATCTTATTATTTATCAGTCAAATTTAGTTTCACTGCAAACTGTTAAAAATAAATACATCAAATTAATGCAAAGAAGTACATTTTTAAGATTTCAATGGATGGCAAAAATGAAAAAATAAAAATGTGACTACAGTTTTTTAATATGGTTTCACCTGCCGTTGCCCAGTTGCCCTTGAAGCTAGCCATCTGCAACTGGTTCAATTTTCTTGAAACCCACCCCTGCATTGATACAAGGCAAAATTTGAGTTGTAACACATATATATATAAAATCATAAACAATAATAAAAATCTACTACTTACATGGATGATGAGGATCTATTTGAGACTCAATTAAAGCAGAATCCTTGATATCTACTGCTGAGGAGTGTTTCTCAGGCTCAGCTGGTGGTGGTGCAACTTCTGTGGTAGTAGTAATAGTAGTGGTGGTGGTATTGGGTTTGAGAAGAAAGCCTCCAAGGCCAATTTCATTGCAGGATACTTGCAGTTTGTTTGCATTATAAATGAGAAGATCATCCTCTTCATTTTCAGACAAGATGGAAGGATCATTCTTCAAAATATTGCAAAGCTCCCTTTGAAGTCTTTCAATGGGTGTAAGACAGCGTTGAACATTTACAGACCTCTTTCTTGAAGGTATACCAGACTTCCACAAGCTTCCCTGGATTAATCCACCTGCAAACCATAACCATATGCTTAAATTTGCCTACCTGTCTTGTTCTGTCCAGAGTTTTAACAGGTCTAAGTGCGGGGTAAGAATCAAAGGGTTTGATTCGGTTCAATTTTAAAAACAATAAAAAATCTGAACAAAATCAAAATTTTTGGCAAATTAGAAAGAAAATTAAATCGAATCAAATTAAAAAATTAAATAATTTTTTGCAAATTAAATAAAACTGAACTGAACTGATTCGATTCAGTTTAATTTAAACTTCATCTTAATTTTTTTTTTTTTTACTTATTTTGAACTCATTTCTGACTCAATTTCAGCTATGTTTCTTATTTTAATTCTAATTTAAAGCCTTATAATAACTAATTAAAAAAATTATTCAGTTCAATTTAACTTATTTTTCTGTCTCAAAAAATAAAACTGAACTAAATAAATAAAATTTCTTAAATAAGAAAAACCAAATTACTACAAAAAATTAAACTGAGTTTCCCAATTAAATCGATTCGATAAAATTTTTCAATTTGAATAGAATTCTGCTCACCCCTAGAATATAAGACCTTTGGAAGTTGAACATCACAATTATGTGAATGAAGATACAGCGCACTAGGAGTATTTTGGACAGCAAAATCTCAATTTTTCAATGGTGTTATACAATGTAGACTGCAAACTTACCTGGACTTTCACCTCCATTCTCTTCTTCTTTTACATTGTAGCAGCTCTGGGAACATGATGTTGCAGATTCTGAGCTAGATTTATTGGTTGTAAAATCATCAGAAGCAGGAGAATGGCAAACGTCAATGGAGAAGTTTTCTTCAGTGCTTATCAATTTGCATTTCTTTGGAGCCGACTTGGATTTAATTCTTACCCTTTTAGCAGTTGGTTGTCCTTGGGCATGCTTAGGTGTATAGTTTGCAAGACTTCCTCTAATCCTGTACCTTGATCCACAGGCATTGCATAACACTGGCTTCTCAGGTGGCCCATTTCTCCATAGTGGAGTGCCTGTTCCAAAGATAGAGAAAAGAGAAATTAAATAAAGTTAATAGAAAGGACAATTTGTCTAGATTCAGTCCATATATTCAATACATAAACACATAAGATTTATATATTTAATAAGTGAATCCCATTTTATATTTTATATTTTAGATTCATGATAAATCGAATTTAAATAAGAAAAATCTTTAAAAAAATATAATAGAATGATTTTCTCTTAAACGGATCTTTAAAAATTACATTTATTGAGGATTAGTATCTGTATTTTTATATAATTCATTTGATTTTGATTAAAATTTAAATTTCAAAATTTATGATTTTAGAAATGATTTTAACGTCATTAAATTAAAATTTATTAATTAAATATATAATTTAATAATTTAATATTATATGATAAGCTATTTACTTAAATTCATTAGCATAACTTAAAAGTTGAAGGTGTGTGATATTAGAAGCACATTCATATAGTGAGAAGTTATCTTTTCTTGAAGCAAATTAAAAGAGGAGAAGTGAAGAAGGCTTACTATTAGTGCCACAATGATAACAAGGCCCTTGTTTTCCCATATTGACACAATGCTCATAAAATTAATCCAACTTCAAATTTGCTCCAAGATCTCAACCCAATGAAACAATAGACAAATCCAAATGAATCTACAAGAAAAACAAAAATTAAGTCAGACAACTTACATAAAAAATAAAATTTTAATATAAGCGGTGGGGAGAGAACAATAATTAGAAACGACTATTAATAGGTTGATAGGAACAAAAGGAAGAATCTGCTGGAGAAGGGACTCGCGCCTGATTATCTAGTTGGTGAAGCAATAACTTACCAAGGCGATGATTAGTAATTTGCCTGATTTTTGGTGATTAGGGTTAATGGGGGAATTGATGGGAATTTTACTATGCAATATTAGATGATATATAGTGGAAAACACTTGCTCAATGACAATTGTAGGATTCATTTCATTAATTTGACAATGGTGAGTCTAATAAGGAGATAACAACCATGATTCCATGAATGTGTTGGAGAAGGAAAAAGATAGGGAAATGTAATTAAAGTTTTATATCTAATAATGGAAATTCCTACAATTCTTGTCTTTTTTTTAACCCATTTCTTTCTTTGGATATTCTTTACAAATTTATTTTGAGAATATTTGAATTCTCTACAAATTGCTTTCTTTTAAATTGGCAATTATAGTGCTCAGAATTCAGACATTTGTATGTATGTGTGAAATTGCTTTGTCAAAATCTAGTAGTTTTTTTTTTTTTTTTTTTTTTTTATAAATATCTAATAGGGTCAGTTGATTTAATAAGAATGAGAGTCTTTATTCTTAATTAATCAGGGTTTGATTTTGTTATACATCAATTAAAATTTATTTATTCTAAGTGTATAAAATTAATATGAAAGAGTGCATTATTAAAATCACTTGAATAGATAATTTAATCATGATATGTAAAAACTATCATGAGAATTAGGATATACATTATTCAATTTTAACCGAATCAAATTGATGAATTTCTATTATTTCGGTAAGAATAAATTCGGTTCAGTTTAATTTTCAATTAATAATAATAATAATAATTTTTAATTTTTGATTTTCAGTGTATTTACTTTTGATTTAGCAATCAAAATAACTGAATTTTTATTAATTAATATATTAATTATAATTTTATTAATAATATATTATTTATAATTATTATTTTTATATTTTATAATAACATTTAACTTATAATTATTCTCTTATTAATATTAAATAATATTTACAATGTTTTATACATAAAAAATTATAAATATATTTTTATTAATATTTAATTAATTAATTAATAATATAAAATATATTTTTTTAGTTTTTTTGTTACTCTAGTTATAATTAATAACCGATTGAATATTTTATATTTTCGTTAATTTCAATTTTCTCTCAATTTTAGTTGAATTTAATTAATAATTTTAAAGTCATTTAATAATATATTTAGTTAAAAATTCGATTCGATTTGATTCAACTAACCGAATGTTCTCCCCTAATGGGAATATCTCTAACAATAAATACATAAAAGCTTTGTCACATAATCTAATTTAAAAAATTGTTCTATGATTATATAATGTTTCATTTTGTTTATATAGAAGCTTGATGTGAATATATTATACAACTACAACTAAGTTTTAATCGAAACTATAATTGAGTTCGGTTATATAAATTATTTTTTGCCATTCAACTCTGTTAAACATTAGATTCACTTCAATATCCAAAACTGTAAATCCTGTGATACTACTTCCCTAATTTTATTTATTATTGTGTTATTAAACATTCATCTTAATCTCTACATTTTTGTTCCACTCATCTTGTAAATATATTGTACCTTAAATGGCCAACATTTATCGTAATTTCAACTGTGAAAATATAAAATTTTAAGGGATTAAAATATTTTTTAATATGAGAAGTAAGACAAACAAATAGTAGCTAAATTTAAAATTTTCAAGACTAAAGTGTGATTTAAATTACAATATCATTAAATAAAAATGAATAAATAAATAAAATTTATAGATTTTTAAGCTTTTTTACCTTTATGGAAATCAACAAGGAAATGGTGCCTTAAATGGAAAGGAAAATAGAAAATCTGGGTTGATTTCTTTCCTAATTATGTGATATCTAACATTGAAGGAACAAATAAATTTGCACTGAAATTCAATTAATCAATGGTAGAGTGTAATGAAAATCATTTCTTTCTCAAAGGGTAGTCTACTAGTCTATTCATATTTAAAGGGGTTATGAAACATGTTTTGAAGCACTAGGCACTAGAGACTAAGAAACTAGTGAAAGAATGGCAGAAGCTAGAAGAAATCCATTGTGGGTATTCTCTGTGCTTCTGTTGTTACTTGTTTTCGCTTTCTGTTTTCTTGATGCCAAGTTGGATACCAAGGCTCATTCCTCTGGTTTGGATGTGGACAATGAAAGGTTGAAATGGGCTTCTTCCGCATACAAACTTGAGAATTCTGCTATTCCACCCAAAGACATTCCCATTTCTCAACCCACTAAATCCATTCATAACCTACCACCATTACATTTTGTGATGCTACCTAAAGGTTCTGTTCCTCCATCTGGGGGTGAGCCACCAATCCATAATCCACCAGAAATTAAGAATTTGAATTTTGGGATGCTGCCTAAGGGTCCTGTTCCCCCATCTGGTCCAAGTCCACCCAGTCCCATTCATAACCCAGCACAATTTAAGCATTGGAATTTTAAGATGATGCCTTAAGATTTTGTTCCTTCATCTGAAAAGGCTTGAAATTTTGGAATGTTCCTAAGGCATTCTTGTTTGCCTATGTAATAGATCTCCATCAATAAACCATAATCTATAACATTCTCACAGTTTGATGCTTGCATTCTATTCAACAGTGCATAGTATGTCTCTTCATATATATGATATAATTAGCTTTGATTGGGATTCAAAGTTGAGATCCCATAATTTTGAAGACAACATTAATATTACTGAATTAAAGCCCATCGTTATTTTTGTTGTTCATATAATTTTGACTAATTTGAAAATTAAGAAAATAAAAGGAAAAAGGACACAAGGAAGGAAAATATAATTAATGTGGACCCATAAATAATTTTCTCTTCAATTTAAAAAGAAAATAAATAAAAAATTTAAATAAAATTATATTTTAATCTAAAATTATTTATTTTAATGGTAAATAAAAAAATAAAATATATATTTCACTATTCAAAAAGCTATCTAAATAAGGAGAGAAAATTATTTTTTTCTCTATTTTTTTTCCCTTTATGCTTCTCTATATCTTTTGATAAATGAGAAGCAAGATGACTCAATTCTTTTGACTGGCGCATTGCCTGGCCAGCTCCCTGAAGAGTCACAACAGCATTGCAACAGCTACTTACTGCCTCAGGCCCTGCAGGCTGTTACCCGTAATTGGTGAAATTACAGGGGATTTTGAGGTTAAGGGGGATTAGGATTTGGGCTTGCAAAGGGGCATGGGTTTGATCAATTGAGATGGCAGGGGAGAGTGGGGCTTCGGCCTCCTAGGCTTGCCTTGGCTAGTTGATTGGAGTTTTTACATTCATGTCTAATTTGGCTTTTGGCTTCATTTGGATTGGAGAATGTTAACTATGGAAAAGCACCTTACTCTTAAATTGCAAGTGAATAGTAAGCTTTCTGTAGAAAGAATGGCGCATTCATGGGAAATAAGGGAAGGTGGAGTGGTAGGTCAAGGGGAAGAAGGGGTATTTTCGGAATTTAAAACTATTCTCTCTCTCTTGTGACCGAGGCAACTTATCTTTGATCAACAAAATCTGTAATTGAAGGACTAAATAGTTCCATTTTGAATAAGAAAGAGACATATTTATTGAGTGGACCAACTAATAAATTTTGATTGAACTCATGAACAATAGTAATTTACTCATATTTTTATTTATTACATATGTGAGGGTGTCAAACTTTGGACTTATATATTTGTTTATATTTATTTTTGTCATTTATTTAATTTTGATAAAAAAATTTAAATATGGGTCACTTCACAATTTTATGAAAGATTTCAATATCATTAAATTTATAAAATTTATTAATATTCGTTATTTAATAATTTTAATTGGATTAAAATATAATCCATTTGCAAATTTTTTTTAATTAAAGTGTTTATTAATGTAAATAAAATTCAAATAATTTTATGAAATTAATTTCTAAAATTCCATATAATATTTCAAGTTAATTAACTTATTCGTAGGAATTTAATTAATCTCATTCATCATTGTCAAACGCTCTTCAACTGCTTTAAGTAATTTGTATTTTTTTTTATAGATAGAGAAATACGTATGTGTTACAAGTAATACATGAATTCAAACACAACATAAAAAAGATTTAAATAATTTTTAGGGTAAATTTTTTAAAAAGAGAAATAAATAAATATATATATATATATATGTACCTATTATTTTGTAATTCAACCACAACAGTGAATTGAAAAAAAAAATCATGTGTTTCCTAACTTAGCGATGTTTATATTAATGTGGAATGAAGCATAAATTGGTAATGAAAACTAATACATTAAGAATATATATTGGAAATAATAATAATAAGAATATATAAGTTAATTCAGAAGCAATTGATAGGTACCTGATATAAGAACGGCCATTTCAGGCGGCCACAATGCCTTCGCTGCCACCGGAAAAAAGGTAAGTTAGGTATATATATATATATCATTTGTATCATGTTTTAAAACAAATTTATTTGAAAAATGAAAAATAAGAAATGGTTATAATTCTACATAATCTCTTTGTAATTCCATAATAATCGCTAAGACATAAGCAATTGTAACAAAGTCTATAAAACAATTATGACATTTCAATAATTTACGATTGATAATCAGAATTTAATTATTTAGGTGTATGATGATTTTTTTTTTTTTTACTAACAAGATTCTTTTCTTTTATATAAAACTTTTAATTAAGTAGATATTAAATTTTTTTTAATAGAAGTTTAAAATTTTAATTATTAAATTTCCCTTTGAAATGGATGCTTTATTTTATCGAGTTATATGAGGTGGAGTGATTAGTGAACAAAAGATTATTCTTTACATTCTAGTTTTTAAATAATTCTCATCATCAATTTTCTTTAAACAATGAAAATGATAACACATCCTTTGTATAATGAAAATGACAATTTAAAATTACATGATTTTTTAACACATCCAATGCTCATGTGCTACTTATGCTGCTGCTGCTGCCAAGACAAGAACATGTTAACCAGAAATAAGGGTTGGCATCTACCTTGTTGAGCCTGGACTTTAGATGACACTTTCAACAAGAGAGTCCACAAGTGCAAGTGCAAGACTTGTTGAAGAGTCCTCAAAATGAGAATTGCATTGCCACTTTCACTAATGGATTGGAAACAAGAAAGATGAGATGAAGGTGGCGGAGTGTTATCATAAGTTCATGCCTAATTGGCTTGTTGTTCATTAGCAAATTGCTTGCCTCAAAGATAAGATGGATTGGAAACAAAAGATGAGATTAAGGGAGTGGCGCATTTTCATAAGCTCATGCCTAAAGGGCTAGTAGCTTAATCGGAAAAATGCTAACCTGAGAGATAAGAGTACATATAGTATAAACAAGAAAAATCATATATATCCAGATGCAAACATGTTATTACATCCAGCAACTTCTACTCCCACCGCAGAAGTCAGACGCCCAAGAAAGGCAGCAAAAACTCAAATATTGAACTGCCTGCCAGTAGCTGACAACTCGGGAACTAACTGTGTAAGATCAACAATTGTGTATAATGAAGATTAGAGCATTAAGAATAAAAGAAAAAGAGACCTTGATAGCATGTTTGCAGTACCACTTGAAAGTAGCACTTGTACTTGTCCACAGTTCACAAAGTATCTAAACTAATCCTACCTTGGATATGCTGGATGACAGAATGAACTTTGACTAGGTGGCAGGTGCCCGCCTTGGCTTATACTCGATATCTGTTAGGCTTCTTAGTATTGATGTTGCATACATTAATTAAAGGCAACTTGCACCTTTAGTTGCATCTCTCAACTAGGGCCAAGACACAAGTTTGAGTCCCGCATTTCCCTTTTCTAACCAAAAGACAGAGAGAGAGAGAGAGAGAGAGAGAGAGAGAGAATTTAACTTGTTCTGGTTACAAGAACTCCTAAGCAACTAGGTTTCTCTGTAAAAGCATTGCAAAAACACCTGAAAAGGTACTTTCTTGGACAAATTTTCAACCTCAGTGCTAAATATACACTCAAAACTTTTTAATATTCAGAGGCATGAGCATAAAAAATCACTTTGAGCAAGATAAGAGTCCACCAAGATATCTAAAATGCAAAGAGAACTACATAACAAAAAAAGAAAAAAAAAATCATAGTGAACACAAAAAGAAATATAAGAAACTCTGACCTGATCCACTCAATCTCAATATGCATTTTAGAATCAAATCAATTTCTACTTCAACCCGAAAATGGTATAAAATAAACACTTCGAATGGATATGGGTTAACATAGACAGTGTTGATAATCAATTCACTAAAATATAGAAGAACACAAACTTCTTGCAAATCAAAGTCAAGTAAATTGCAGATACACGAAATTCTCAAGAAGCAACAGAGGAATTAGACAGCCTAAGGCACTCATTTTGGCACCTCTTTAAACAGACATCATTCCAATTGGGTACTTGATGTTGATTAACACAAAAAGTTCTTGCACAAGCATCAGCACAAGCATCAAGTTCAGAAACACCACAAACAGTGACACAAGAATCAACAGTTGGGTCTTTAGAAAAAGCACCAACCTTTTTTAACATCCTTTTCGAAGTGCATACCCTTTCACAAACAAAAATTTCATCAGAGCTTTTTTCACGTCCTCTAGCACTCTTTAACCTTTGCTCTTCAACACTCTTCTTCTTCATTCTGAAAGCTTGACCTGCAATTATGGCTGGTATGGCCGCACCTAACAGAGTCCACCATGGATCCACCATTGCTGCTACAAAAACAAAGCAATCGATCAACAATTAACCATTCAAAAAGAAATCCCTTCAGAGAAGTGGGTTCTAGCAGTAAATGTTCATGGCTTCTCAATTTCGATAACAGACAGCAGCAAACGAGGAACACTAAATAAGAAAACCTACCAAAGCAGTAGTGGCGGCAGCGGTGGCGCTGGGGGGCGCTGTAAGCGGGAAGTTGCGCTTGCGGCGGTGGGATTAAAAGGCAATGGAGAGAAGCGTAAACTCGTCAGTCTAAATCGTTCCAATTTTATGGGACATAAGAGTCATTTTGGTTTTATTTTTATTTTTATTTTTATTTTTATTAAAATAAATTATATTTTAATCCACAAAATTTAATAAAATTTATAATTTAATCTTTATATTTTTTAAAATTAAATAATTTAATCCTAAAATTTAATAATAATTCATACCGTTAAAATTTTTTTAACTTATCATTAATTTTAATACAAATGATTAAACTGTCTTATCTTTATTTTTAATATAAAAATAATTTAGTCACAAATTTTTTAATAATTTAATTTTTAAAATTTTATTTTATTGATAATTTATCATTATTTTGTATTAAAAATTATTTTTATTAACTCTTATTAAAAGTGATATTAGAAATGTGCTATGACTAATTAATATTAAAATATACAAATATTTTTATAAAAAAATCATAAATTCTATTAAAAATTTGTATTTATGCCAATTGAATAGAATGGGTAACTATAAATTAATATTAATTATAAAATCTACTTAATGAAAAAAAAATAATAAAATTAATCTTATAATTTATCAGTCAAATTTAGTTTTACTGCAAACTGTTAAAAATAAATACATCAAATTAATGTAAAGAAGTACATTTTTGAGATTTCAATGGATGGCAAAAATGAAAAAATAAAAATGTGACTACAGTTTTTTAATATGGTTCCACCTGCTCTTGCCCAGTTGCCCTTGAAGCTAGCCATCTGCAACTGGTTCAATTTTCTTGAAACCCACCCCTGCATTGATACAAGGCAAAATTTGAGTTGTAACACGTATATATATAAAATCATAAACAATAATAAAAATCTACTACTTACATGGATGATGAGGATCTACTTTGGGACTCAATTAAAGCAGAATCCTTGATATCTACTGCTGAGGAGTGTTTCTCAGGCTCAGCTGGTGGAACTTCTGTGGTAGTAGTAATGGTAGTGGTGGTGGTATTGGGTTTGAGAAGAAAGCCTCCAAGGCCAATTTCATTGCAGGATACTTGCAGGTTGTTTGCATTATAAATGAGAAGATCATCCTCTTCATTTTCAGACAAGATGGAAGGATCATTCTTCAAAATATTGCAAAGCTCCCTTTGAAGTCTTTCAATGGGTGTAAGACAGCGTTGAACATTTACAGACCTCTTTCTTGAAGGTATACCAGACTTCCACAAGCTTCCCTGGATTAATCCACCTGCAAACCATAACCATATGCTTAAATTTGCCTAACTGCCTTGTTCTGTCCAGAGTTTTAACAGGTCTAAGTGCGGGGTAAGAATCAAAGGGTTTGATTCGGTTCAGTTTTAAAAACAATAAAAAACCTGAACAGAATCAAAATTTTTGACAAATTAGAAAGAAAATTAAATCAAATCAAATTAAAAAATTAAATAATTTTTTGCAAATTAAATAAAACTGAACTGAACTGGTTCGATTCAGTTTGATTTAAACTCCATCTTAATTTTTTTTTACTTATTTTGAACTCATTTCTAACTCAATTTCGGCTATGTTTCTTATTTTAATTCTAATTTAAAGCCTTATAATAACTAATTAAAAAAATTATTCAGTTCAGTTTAACTTATTTTTCTGTCTCAAAAAATAAAATTGAACTAAATAAATAAAATTTCTTAAATAAGAAAAACCAAATTACTACAAAAAATTAAACTGAGTTTCCCAATTAAATCGATTCGATAAAATTTTTCAATTTGAATAGAATTCTGCTCACCCCTAGAATATAAGACCTTTGGAAGTTGAACATCACAATTATCTGAATGAAGATACAGCGCACTAGGAGTATTTTGGAGGGCAAAATCTCAATTTTTCAATGGTGTTATAGAATGTAGACTGCAAACTTACTTGGACCTTCACCTCCATTCTCTTCTTCTTTTACATTGTGGCAGCCCTGAGAACATGATATTGCAGATTCTGAGCTAGATTTGTTGGTTGTATTTCTTTGGAGCCGACTTGGATTTAATTCTTACCCTTTTAGCAGTTGGTTGTCCTTGGGCATGCTTAGGTGTATAGTTTGCAAGACTTCCTCTAATCTTGTACCTTGATCCACAGGCATTGCATAACACTGGCTTCTCAGGTGGCCCATTTCTCCATAGTGGAGTGCCTGTTCCAAAGATAGAGAAAAGAGAAATTTAAATAAAGTTAATAGAAAGTAAAATTTGTCTAGATTCGGTTCATATATTCAATAGATAAATACATGAAATTTATATATTTAATAAGTGAATCACATTTTATATTTTATATTTTATATTCATGATAAATCGAATTTAAATAAGAAAAATCTTTAAAAAAATATAATAGAATGATTTCCTCTTAAACGGATCTTCAAAAATTACATTTATTAAGTATTAGTATCTGTATTTTTATAATTCATTTGATTTTGATTAAAATTTAAATTTCAAAATTTATGATTTTAGAAATGATTTTAGAAATGATTTCAAAATATATAATTTAATAATTTAATATTATATGATAAGTTGTAAACTTAAATTCATTATTATAACTTGAAAGTTGAAGGGGTATGATATTAGAAGCACATTCATATGGTGAGAAGTTATCTTTTCTTGAAACAAATTAAAAGAGGAGAAGTGAAGAAGGCTTACTATTAGTGCCACAATGATAACAAGGCCCTTGTTTGGGACTGTAATATAATTGTTATGTTGGGCCTATAATATAATTGTTATGTTGGGCCTGTAAACTTATTATTATATGCATGTTTGTTGGATTGGATGAGGGATTTGAGCTCCCATTTATTTTTATGACATATTGAGTATGTGGAGGGTGAGCTGAGCTCCCCAATTGATTATATATTGTATTTACAGGTCGGGTGAGTCAAAAACTCCCCGTTGAAATGTCCATTTTATGGCCGGACTCTGTCCGATTAAATTCTTGAAATTGGGCCCAAATGGGCCTTAGAATTGAGTTAATGAATAGTTAGGCTTACTACGGGTCTCGGGGGCTTTAGGCTGGCCAGGTCCTAGTGCCGGTCCGGCCCATAGGTTGGGTCGTGTCATCCCATATTGACACAATTCTCATAAAATTAATCCAACTTCAAATTTGCTCCAAGATCTCAATCCAATGAAACAATAGACAAATCCAAATGAATCTACAAGAAAAAAAAAAAATTAAGTCCGACAACATACATAAAAAATAAAATTTTAATATAAGTGGTGGGGAGCGAACAATAATTAGAAACGACTATTAATAGGTTGATAGGAATAAAAGGAAGAATTTGCTTGAGATGGGACTCGCGTTTGATTATCTAGTTGGTGAAGCAATAACTTACTAAGGCGATGATTAGTAATTAGCCTGATGTTAGGTGATTAGGGTTAATGGGGGGAATTGATGGGAATTTTACTATGCAATATTAGATGATATATAGTGGAAAACACTTGCTCAATGTCGATTGTAGGATTCATTTCATTAATTTGACAATGGTGAGTCTAATAAGGAGATAACAACCATGATTCCATGAATGTGTTGGAGAAGGAAAAAGATAGAGAAATGTAATTAAAGTTTTATATCTAATAATGGAAATTCCTACAATTCTTGTCTTTTTTTTAACCCATTTCTTTCTCTGGATATTCTTTACAAATTTATTTTGAGAATATTTGGATTCTCTACAAATTGCTTTCTTTTAAATTGGCAATTATAGTGCTCAGAGTTCAGATGTATGTGTGAAATTGCTTTGTCAAAATCTACTTAAATTCATTATTATAACTTGAAAGTTAAAGGTGTATGATATTAGAAGCACATTCATATGGTGAGAAGTTATCTTTTCTTGAAACAAATTAAAAGAGGAGAAGTGAAGAAGGCTTACTATTAGTGCCACAATGATAACAAGGCCCTTGTTTGGGACTGTAATATAATTGTTATGTTGGGCCTGTAATATAATTGTTATGTTGGGCCTGTAAATTTATTATTTTATGCATGTTTGTTGGATTGGATGAGGGAGCTGAGCTCCCATTTATTTTTATGACATATTGAGTATGTGGAGGGTGAGCTGAGCTCCCCAATTGATTATATATTGTATTTACAGGTCGGGGAGTCAAAAACTCCCCGTTGAAAGGTCCATTTTATGACAGGACTCTGTTCGGTTAAATTCTTGAAATTGGGCCCAAATGGGCCTTAGAATTGAGTTAATGAATAGTTAGGCTTACTACGGGTCTCGGGGGCTTTAGGCTGGCCTGGTCCTAGTGCCGGTCCGGCCCATAGGTTGGGTCGTGACATCCCATATTGACACAATTCTCCTAAAATTAATCCAACTTCAAATTTGCTCCAAGATCTCAATCCAATGAAACAATAGACAAATCCAAATGAATCTACAAGAAAAACAAAAATTAATTCCGACAACTTACATAAAAAATAAAATTTTAATATAAGCGGTGGGGAGGGAACAATAATTAGAAAAGACTATTAATAGGTTGATAGGAACAAAAGGAAGAATTTGCTTGAGAAGGGACTCGCGTTTGGTTATCTAGTTGGTGAAGCAATAACTTACTAAGGCGATGATTAGTAATTGGCCTGATGTTAGGTGATTAGGGTTAATGGGGGGAATTGATGGGAATTTTACTATGCAATATTAGATGATATATAGTGGAAAACACTTGCTCAATGACAATTGTAGGATTCATTTCATTAATTTGACAATGGTGAGTCTAATAAGGAGATAACAACCATGATTCCATGAATGTGTTGGAGAAGGAAAAAGATAGAGAAATGTAATTAAAGTTTTATATCTAATAATGGAAATTCCTACAATTCTTGTCTTTCTTTTAACCCATTTCTTTCTCTGGATATTCTTTACAAATTTATTTTGAGAATATTTGGATTCTCTACAAATTGCTTTCTTTTAAATTGGCAATTATAGTGCTCAGAGTTCAGATGTATGTGTGAAATTGCTTTGTCAAAATCTACTTAAATTCATTATTATAACTTGAAAGTTGAAGGTGTATGATATTAGAAGCACATTCATATGGTGAGAAGTTATCTTTTCTTGAAACAAATTAAAAGAGGAGAAGTGAAGAAGGCTTACTATTAGTGCCACAATGATAACAAGGCCCTTGTTTGGGACTGTAATATAATTGTTATGTTGGGCTTGTAATATAATTGTTATGTTGGGCCTGTAAATTTATTATTATATGCATGTTTGTTGGATTGGATGAGGGAGCTGAGCTCTCATTTATTTTTATGACATATTGAGTATGTGGAGGGTGAGCTGAGCTCCCAAATTGATTATATATTGTATTTATAGGTCGGATGAGTAAAAAACTCCCCGTTGAAAGGTTCATTTTATGGCAGGACTCTGTTCGGTTAAATTCTTGAAATTGGGCCCAAATGGGCCTTAGAATTGAGTTAATGAATAGTTAGGCTTACTACGGGTCTCGGGGGCTTTAGGCTGGCCAGGTCCTAGTGTCGGTCCGGCCCATAGGTTGGGTCGTGACATCCCATATTGACACAATTCTCATAAAATTAATCCAACTTCAAATTTGCTCCAAGATCTCAATCCAATGAAACAATAGACAAATCCCAATGAATCTACAAGAAAAACAAAAATTAAGTCCGACAACTTACATAAAAAATAAAATTTTAATATAAGCGGTGGGGAGGGAATAATAATTAGAAACGACAATTAATAGGTTGATAGGAACAAAAGGAAGAATTTGCTTTAGAAGGGACTCGCGTTTGATTATCTAATTGGTGAAGCAATAACTTACAAAGGCGATGATTAGTAATTGGCCTGATGTTAGGTGATTAGGGTTAATGGGGGGAATTGATGGGAATTTTACTATGCAATATTAGATGATATATAGTGGAAAACACTTGCTCAATGACAATTGTAGGATTCATTTCATTAATTTGACAATGGTGAGTCTAATAAGGAGATAACAACCATGATTCCATGAATGTGTTGGAGAAGGAAAAAGATAGAGAAATGTAATTAAAGTTTTAAATCTAATAATGGAAATTCCTACAGTTCTTGTCTTTTTTTTAACCCATTTCTTTCTCTGGATATTCTTTACAAATTTATTTTGAGAATATTTGGATTCTCTACAAATTGCTTTCTTTTAAATTGGCAATTATAGTGCTCACAGTTCAGATGTATGTCTGAAATTGCTTTGTCAAGATCTACTTAAATTCATTATTATAACTTGAAAGTTGAAGGTGTATGATATTAGAAGTACATTCATATGGTGAGAAGTTATCTTTTCTTGAAACAAATTAAAAGAGGAGAAGTGAAGAAGGCTTACTATTAGTGCCACAATGATAACAAGGCCCTTGTTTGGGACTGTAATATAATTGTTATGTTGGGCCTGTAATATAATTGTTATGTTGGGCCTGTAAATTTATTATTATATGCATGTTTGTTGGATTGGATGAGGGAGCTGAGCTCCCATTTATTTTTATGATATATTGAGTATGTGGAGGGTGAGCTGAGCTCCCCAATTGATTATATATTGTATTTACAATTCGGGTGAGTCAAAAACTCCCCGTTGAAATGTCCATTTTATGGCAGGACTCTGTTCGGTTAAATTCTTGAAATTGGGCCCAAATGGGCCTTAGAATTGAGTTAATGAATAGTTAGGCTAACTACGGATCTCGGGAGCTTTAGGCTGGCCAGGTCCTAGTGTCGGTCCTGCCCATACGTTGGGTCGTGACATCCCATATTGACACAATTCTCCTAAAATTAATCCAACTTCAAATTTGCTCCAAGATCTCAATCCAATGAAACAATAGACAAATCTAAATGAATCTACAAGAAAAACAAAAATTAAGTCCGACAACTTACATAAAAAAAAAAAAAATTTATTATAAGCGGTGGGGAGGGAACAATAATTAGAAACGACTATTAATAGGTTGATAGGAACAAAAGGAAGAATTTGCTTGAGATGGGACTCGCGTTTGATTATCTAGTTGGTGATGCAATAACTTACTAAGGCGATGATTAGTAATTGGCCTGATGTTAGGTGATTAGGGTTAATGGGGGGAATTGATGGGAATTTTACTATGCAATATTAGATGATATATAGTGGAAAACACTTGCTCAATGACAATTGTAGGATTCATTTCATTAATTTGACAATGGTGAGTCTAATAAGGAGATAACAACCATGATTCCATGAATGTGTTGGAGAAGGAAAAAGATAGAGAAACGTAATTAAAGTTTTATATCTAATAATGGAAATTCCTACAATTCTTGTCTTTTTTTTAACCAATTTCTTTCTCTGGATATTCTTTACAAATTTATTTTGAGAATATTTGGATTCTCTACAAATTGCTTTCTTTTAAATTGGCAATTATAGTGCTCACAGTTCAGATGTATCTGTGAAATTGCTTTGTCAAAATCTACATAAATTCATTATTATAACTTGAAAGTTGAAGGTGTATGATATTAGAAGCACATTCATATGGTGAGAAGTTATCTTTTCTTGAAACAAATTAAAAGAGGAGAAGTGAAGAAGGCTTACTATTAGTGCCACAATGATAACAAGGCCCTTGTTTGGGACTGTAATATAATTGTTATGTTGGGCCTGTAATATAATTGTTATGTTGGGCCTGTAAATTTATTATTATATGCATGTTTGTTGGATTGGATGAGGGAGCTGAGCTCCCATTTATTTTTATGATATATTGAGTATGTGGAGGGTGAGCTGAGCTCCCCAATTGATTATATATTGTATTTACAATTCGGGTGAGTCAAAAACTCCCCGTTGAAATGTCCATTTTATGGCAGGACTCTGTTCGGTTAAATTCTTGAAATTGGGCCCAAATGGGCCTTAGAATTGAGTTAATGAATAGTTAGGCTAACTACGGATCTCGGGAGCTTTAGGCTGGCCAGGTCCTAGTGTCGGTCCTGCCCATACGTTGGGTCGTGACATCCCATATTGACACAATTCTCCTAAAATTAATCCAACTTCAAATTTGCTCCAAGATCTCAATCCAATGAAACAATAGACAAATCTAAATGAATCTACAAGAAAAACAAAAATTAAGTCCGACAACTTACATAAAAAAAAAAAAAATTTATTATAAGCGGTGGGGAGGGAACAATAATTAGAAACGACTATTAATAGGTTGATAGGAACAAAAGGAAGAATTTGCTTGAGATGGGACTCGCGTTTGATTATCTAGTTGGTGATGCAATAACTTACTAAGGCGATGATTAGTAATTGGCCTGATGTTAGGTGATTAGGGTTAATGGGGGGAATTGATGGGAATTTTACTATTTAATATTAGATGATATATAGTGGAAAACACTTGCTCAATGACAATTGTAGGATTCATTTCATTAATTTGACAATGGTGAGTCTAATAAGGAGATAACAACCATGATTCCATGAATGTGTTGGAGAAGGAAAAAGATAGAGAAATGTAATTAAAGTTTTATATCTAATAATGGAAATTCCTACAATTCTTGTCTTTTTTTTAACCAATTTCTTTCTCTGGATATTCTTTACAAATTTATTTTGAGAATATTTGGATTCTCTACAAATTGCTTTCTTTTAAATTGGCAATTATAGTGCTCACAGTTCAGATGTATCTGTGAAATTGCTTTGTCAAAATCTACATAAATTCATTATTATAACTTGAAAGTTGAAGGTGTATGATATTAGAAGCACATTCATATGGTGAGAAGTTATCTTTTCTTGAAAGAAATTAAAAGAGGAGAAGTGAAGAAGGCTTACTATTAGTGCCACAATGATAACAAGGCCCTTGTTTGGGACTGTAATATAATTGTTATGTTGGGCCTGTAATATAATTGTTATGTTGGGCCTGTAAATTTATTATTATATGCATGTTTGTTGGATTGGATGAGGGAGCTGAGCTCCCATTTATTTTTATGACATATTGAGTATGTGAAGGGTGAGCTGAGCTCCCCAATTGATTATATATTGTATTTATAGGTCGGGTGAGTCAAAAACTCCCCGTTGAAAGGTCCATTTTAATGGCAGGACTCTGTTCGGTTAAATTCTTGAAATTGGGCCCAAATGGGCCTTAGAATTGAGTTAATGAATAGTTAGGCTTACTACGGGTCTCGGAGGCTTTAGGCTGGCCAGGTCCTAGTGCCGGTTCAGCCCATAGGTTGGGTTGTGACATCCCATATTGACACAATTCTCATAAAATTAATCCAACTTCAAATTTGCTCCAAGATCTCAATCCAATGAAACAATAGACAAATCCAAATGAATCTACAAGAAAAACAAAAATTAAGTCCGACAACTTACATAAAAAATAAAATTTTAATATAAGCGGTGGGGAGGGAACAATAATTAGAAACGACTATTAATAGGTTGATAGGAACAAAAGGAAGAATTTGCTTGAGAAGGGACTCGCGTTTGATTATCTAGTTTGTGAAGCAATAACTTGCTAAGGCGATGATTAGTAATTGGCCTAATGTTAGGTGATTAGGGTTAATGGGGGGGAATTGATGGGAATTTTACTATGCAATATTAGATGATATATAGTGGAAAACACTTGCTCAATGACAATTGTAGGATTCATTTCATTAATTTGACAATGGTGAGTCTAATAAGGAGATAACAACCATGATTCCATGAATGTGTTGGAGAAGGAAAAAGATAGAGAAATGTAATTAAAGTTTTATATCTAATAATGGAAATTCCTACAATTCTTGTCTTTTTTTTAACCCATTTCTTTCTCTGGATATTCTTTACAAATTTATTTTGAGAATATTTGGATTCTCTACAAATTGCTTTCTTTTAAATTGGCAATTATAGTGCTCAGAGTTCAGATGTATGTGTGAAATTGCTTTGTCAAAATCTACTTAAATTCATTATTATAACTTGAAAGTTGAAGGTGTATGATATTAGAAGCACATTCATATGGTGAGAAGTTATCTTTTCTTGAAAGAAATTAAAAGAGGAGAAGTGAAGAAGGCTTACTATTAGTGCCACAATGATAACAAGGCCCTTGTTTGGGACTGTAATATAATTGTTATGTTGGGCCTGTAATATAATTGTTATGTTGGGCCTGTAATATAATTGTTATGTTGGGCCTGTAAATTTATTATTATATGCATGTTTGTTGGATTGGATGAGGGAGCTGAGCTACCATTTATTTTTATGACATATTGAGTATGTGGAGGGTGAGCTGAGCTCCCCAATTGATTATATATTGTATTTACAGGTCGGGGAGTCAAAAACTCCCGTTGAAAGGTCCATTTTATGGCAGGACTATGTTCGGTTAAATTCTTGAAATTGGGCCCAAATGGGCCTTAGAATTGAGTTAATGAATAGTTAGGCTTACTACGGGTCTCGGGGGCTTTAGGCTGGCCAGGTCCTAGTGCCGGTCCGGCCCATAGGTTGGGTCGTGACATCCCATATTGACACAATTCTCATAAAATTAATCCAACTTCAAATTTGCTCCAAGATCTCAATCCAATGAAACAATAGACAAATCCAAATGAATCTACAAGAAAAACAAAAATTAATTCCGACAACTTACATAAAAAATAAAATTTTAATATAAGCGGTGGGGAGGGAACAATAATTAGAAACGACTATTAATAGGTTGACAGGAACAAAAGGAAGAATTTGCTTGAGAAGGGACTCGCATTTGGTTATCTAGTTGGTGAAGCAATAACTTACTAAGGCGATGATTAGTAATTGGCCTGATGTTAGGTGATTAGGGTTAATGGGGGGAATTGATGGGAATTTTACTATGCAATATTAAATGATATATAGTGGAAAACACTTGCTCAATGACAATTGTAGGATTCATTTCATTAATTTGACAATGGTGAGTCTAATAAGGAGATAACAACCATGATTCCATGAATGTGTTGGAGAAGGAAAAAGATAGAGAAATGTAATTAAAGTTTTATATCTAATAATGGAAATTCCTACAATTCTTGTCTTTTTTTTTAACCCATTTCTTTCTCTGGATATTCTTTACAAATTTATTTTGAGAATATTTGGATTCTCTACAAATTGCTTTCTTTTAAATTGGCAATTATAGTGCTCAGAGTTCAGATGTATGTGTGAAATTGCTTTGTCAAAATATACTTAAATTCATTATTATAACTTGAAAGTTGAAGGTGTATGATATTAGAAGCACATTCATATGGTGAGAAGTTATCTTTTCTTTAAACAAATTAAAAGAGGAGAAGTGAAGAAGGCTTACTATTAGTGCCACAATGATAACAAGGCCCTTGTTTGGGACTGTAATATAATTGTTATGTTGGGCCTGTAATATAATTGTTATGTTGGGCCTGTAAATTTATTATTATATGCATGTTTGTTGGATTGGATGAGGGAGCTGAGCTCCCATTTATTTTTATGAGATATTGAGTATGTGGATGGTGAGCTGAGCTCCCCAATTGATTATATATTGTATTTACAGGTCGGGTGAGTCAAAAACTCCCCGTTGAAAGGTCCATTTTATGGCAGAACTCTGTTCAGCTAAATTCTTGAAATTTGGCCCAAATGGGCCTTAGAATTGAGTTAATGAATAGTTAGGCTTACTACGGGTCTCGGGGGCTTTAGGCTGGCCAGGTCCTAGTCCTAGTGCCGGTCCGGCCCATAGGTTGGGTCGTGACATCCCATATTGACACAATTCTCATAAAATTAATCCAACTTCAAATTTGCTCCAAGATCTCAATCCAATGAAACAATAGACAAATCCAAATGAATCTACAAGAAAAACAAAAATTAATTCCGACAACTTACATAAAAAATAAAATTTTAATATAAGCGGTGGGGAGGGAATAATAATTAGAAACGACTATTAATAGGTTGATAGGAACAAAAGGAAGAATTTGCTTGAGAAGGGACTCGCGTTTGGTTATCTAGTTGGTGAAGCAATAACTTACTAAGGCGATGATTAGTAATTGGCCTGATGTTAGGTGATTAGGGTTAATGGGGGGAATTGATCGGAATTTTACTATGCAATATTAGATGATATATAGTGGAAAACACTTGCTCAATGACAATTGTAGGATTCATTTCATTAATTTGACAATGGTGAGTCTAATAAGGAGATAACAACCATGATTCCATGAATGTGTTGGAGAAGGAAAAAGATAGAGAAATGTAATTAAAGTTTTATATCTAATAATGGAAATTCCTACAATTCTTGTCTTTCTTTTAACCCATTTCTTTCTCTGGATATTCTTTACAAATTTATTTTGAGAATATTTGGATTCTCTACAAATTGCTTTCTTTTAAATTGGCAATTATAGTGCTCAGAGTTCAGATGTATGTGTGAAATTGCTTTGTCAAAATCTACTTAAATTCATTATTATAACTTAAAAGTTGAAGGTGTATGATATTAGAAGCACATTCATATGGTGAGAAGTTATCTTTTCTTGAAACAAATTAAAAGAGGAGAAGTGAAGAAGGCTTACTATTAGTGCCACAATGATAACAAGGCCCTTGTTTGGGACTGTAATATAATTGTTATGTTGGGCTTGTAATATAATTGTTATGTTGGGCTTGTAAATTTATTATTATATGCATGTTTGTTGGATTGGATGAGGGAGCTGAGCTCTCATTTATTTTTATGACATATTGAGTATGTGGAGGGTGAGGTGAGCCCCCAAATTGATTATATATTGTATTTACAGGTCGGATGAGTAAAAAACTCCCCGTTGAAAGGTCCATTTTATGGCAGGACTCTGTTCGGTTAAATTCTTGAAATTGGGCCCAAATGGGCCTTAGAATTGAGTTAATGAATAGTTAGGCTTACTACGGGTCTCGGGGGCTTTAGGCTGGCCAGGTCCTAGTACCGGTCCGGCCCATAGGTTGGGTCGTGACATCCCATATTGACACAATTCTCATAAAATTAATCCAACTTCAAATTTGCTCCAAGATCTCAATCCAATGAAACAATAGACAAATCCCAATGAATCTACAAGAAAAACAAAAATTAAGTCCGACAACTTACATAAAAAATAAAATTTTAATATAAGCGGTGGGGAGGGAATAATAATTAGAAACGACTATTAATAGGTTGATAGGAACAAAAGGAAGAATTTGCTTGAGAAGGGACTCGCGTTTGATTATCTAGTTGGTGAAGCAATAACTTACTAAGGCGATGATTAGTAATTGGCCTGATGTTAGGTGATTAGGGTTAATGGGGGGAATTGATGGGAATTTTACTATGCAATATTAGATGATATATAGTGGAAAACACTTGCTCAATGACAATTGTAGGATTCATTTCATTAATTTGACAATGGTGAGTCTAATAAGGAGATAACAACCATGATTCCATGAATGTGTTGGAGAAGGAAAAAGATAGAGAAATGAAATTAAAGTTTTATATCTAATAATGGAAATTCCTACAGTTCTTGTCTTTTTTTTAACCCATTTCTTTCTCTGGATATTCTTTACAAATTTATTTTGCGAATATTTGGATTCTCTACAAATTGCTTTCTTTTAAATTGGCAATTATAGTGCTCAGAGTTCAGATGTATGTGTGAAATTGCTTTGTCAACATCTACTTAAATTCATTATTATAACTTGAAAGTTGAAGGTGTATGATATTAGAAGCACATTCATATGGTGAGAAGTTATCTTTTCTTGAAAGAAATTAAAAGAGGAGAAGTGAAGAAGGCTTACTATTAGTGCCACAATGATAACAAGGCCCTTGTTTGGGACTGTAATATAATTGTTATGTTGGGCCTGTAAATTTATTATTATATGCATGTTTGTTGGATTGGATGAGGGAGCTGAGCTCCCATTTATTTTTATGACATATTGAGTATGTGGAGGGTGAGCTGAGCTCCCCAATTGATTATATATTGTATTTACAGGTCGGGTGAGTCAAAAACTCCTCGTTGAAAGGTCCATTTTATGGCAGGACTCTGTTCGGTTAAATTCTTGAAATTGGGCCCAAATGGGCCTTAGAATTGAGTTAATGAATAGTTAGGCTTACTACGAGTCTCGGGGGCTTTAGGCTGGCCAGGGCCTAGTGCCGATCCGGCCCATAGGTTGGGTCGTGACATCCTATATTGACACAATTCTCATAAAATTAATCCAACTTCAAATTTGCTCCTAGATCTCAATCCAATGAAACAATAGACAAATCCAAATGAATCTACAAGAAAAACAAAAATTAAGTCTGACAACTTACATAAAAAATAAAATTTTAATAGAAGCATTGGGGAGGGAACAATAATTAGAAACGACTATTAATAGGTTGATAGGAACAAAAGGAAGAATTTGCTTGAGAAGGGACTCACGTTTGATTATTTAGTTGGTGAAGCAATAACTTACTAAGGTGATGATTAGTAATTGGCCTGATGTTAGGTGATTAGGGTTAATGGGGGGAATTGATCGGAATTTTACTATGCAATAATAGATGATATATAGTGGAAAACACTTGCTCAATGACAATTGTAGGATTCATTTCATTAATTTGACAATGGTGAGTCTAATAAGGAGATAACAACCATGATTCCATGAATGTGTTGGATAAGGAAAAAGATAGAGAAATGAAATTAAAGTTTTATATCTAATAATGGAAATTCCTACAATTCTTGTCTTTTTTTTAACCCATTTCTTTCTCTGGATATTCTTTACAAATTTATTTTGAGAATATTTGGATTCTCTACAAATTGCTTTCTTTTAAATTGGCAATTATAGTGCTCAGAGTTCAGATGTATGTGTGAAATTGCTTTGTCAAAATCTAATAGAGTTTTTTTTTTTTTTTAATAAATATCTAATAGGGTCAGTTGATTTAATAAGAATGAGAGTCTTTATTCTTAATTAATCAGGGTTTGATTTTGTTATACATCACTTAAAATTTATTTATTCTAAGTGTATAAAATTAATATGAAAGAGTGCATTATTAAAATCACTTGAATAGATAATTTAATCATGATATATAAAAACTATCATGAGAATTAGGGTATACATTATTCAGTTTTAACCGAATCAAATTGATGAATTTCGATTATTTCGGTATGAATAAGTTCGGTTGAGTTTAATTTTCAATTAATAGTAACAATAATTTTTAATTTTCGATTTTCAGTGTAGTTACTTTTGACTTAACAGTCAAAATAATTGAATTTTTATTAATTAATATATTAATTATAATTTTATTAATAATATATTATTTATAATTATTATTTTTATATTTTATAATAACATTTAACTTATAATTATTCTCTTATTAATATTAAATCATATTTATTATGTTTTATATATAAAAAAAATATAAATATATTTTTATTAATATTTAATTAATTAATTAATAATATAAAATATATTTTTTTAGTTTTTTGTTACTCTAGTTATAACTAACAACCAATTGATTATTTTATATTTTCATTAATTTCGATTATTTCGGTATGAATAAGTTCGGTTGAGTTTAATTTTCAATTAATAGTAATAATAATTTTTAATTTTCGATTTTTAGTTACTTTTGATTTAGCGGTCAAAATAATTGCATTTTTATTAATTAATATATTAATTATAATTTTATTAATAATATATTATTTATAATTATTATTTTTATATTTTATAATAACATTTAACTTATAATTATTCTCTTATTAATATTAAATCATATTTATTATGTTTTATATATAAAAAAATTATAAATATATTTTTATTAATATTTAATTAATTAATTAATAATATAAAATATATTTTTTTAGTTTTTTGTTACTCTAGTTATAACTAACAACCAATTGATTATTTTATATTTTCATTAATTTCTATTTTCTCTCAATTTTAGTTGAATTCAATTAATAATTTTAAAGTCATTTAATAATATAATTAGTTGAAAATTCGATTCGATTCGATTCAACAAACCGAATGTTCTCCCCTAATGGGAATATCTCTAACAATAAATACATAAAAGCTTTGTCACATAATCTAATTTAAAAAATTGTTCTATGATTATATAATGCTTCATTTTGTTTATATAGAAGCTTGATGTGAATATATTATACAACTACAACTAAGTTTTAATCGAAACTATAATTGAGGTCGGTTATATAAATTATTTTTTGCCATTCAACTCTGTTAAACATTAGATTCACTTCAATATCCAAAACTGTAAATCCTGTGATACTACTTCCCTAATTTTATTTATTATTGTGCTATTAAACATTCATCTTAATCTCTACATTTTTGTTCCACTCATCTTGTAAACATATTGTACCTTAAATGGTAATTTCATCTGTGAAAATATAAAATTTTAAGGGATTAAAATATTTTTTAATATCAGAAGTAAGACAAACAAATAGTAGCTAAATTTAAAATTTTCAAGACTAAAGTGTGATTTAAATTACAATATCATTAAATAAAAATAAATAAATAAATAAAATTTATAGATTTTTAAGCTTTTTTACCTTTATGGAAATCAACAAGGAAATGGTGCCTTAAATGGAAAGGAAAATAGAAAATCTGGGTTGATTTCTTTCCTAATTATGTGATATCTAACATTGAAGGAACAAATAAATTTGCACTGAAATTCAATTAATCAATGGTAGAGTGTAATGAAAATCATTTCTTTCTCAAAGGGTAGTCTACTAGTCTATTCATATTTAAAGGGGTTATGAAACATGTTTTGAAGCACTAGGCGCTAGGGACTAAGAAACCAGTGAAAGAATGGCAGAAGCTAGAAGAAATCCAATGTGGGTATTCTCTGTGCTTCTGTTGTTACTTGTTTTTGCTTTCTGTTTTCTTGATGCCAAGTTGGATACCAAGGCTCATTCCTCTGGTTTGGATGTGGACAATGAAAGGCTGAAATGGGCTTCTTCCACATACAAACTTGAGAATTCTGCTATTCCACCCAAAGACATTCCCATTTCTCAACCCACTAAATCCATTCATAACCTACCACCATTACATTTTGTGATGCTACCTAAAGGTTCTGTTCCTCTATCTGGGGGTGAGCCACCAATCCATAATCCACCAGAAATTAAGAATTTGAATTTTGGGATGCTGCCTAAGGGTCCTGTTCCCCCATCTGGTCCAAGTCCACCCAGTCCCATTCATAACCCACCACAATTTAAGCATTGGAATTTTAAGATGATGCCTTAAGATTTTGTTCCTCCATCTGAAAAGGCTTGAAATTTTGGAATGTTCCTAAGGCATTCTTGTTTGCCTAAGTAATAGATCTCCATCAATAAACCATAATCTATAACATTCTCACAGTTTGATGCTTGCATTCTATTCAACAGTGCATAGTATGTCTCTTCATATATATGATATAATTAGCTTCGATTGGGATTCAAAGTTGAGATCCCATAATTTTAAAGACAACATTAATATTACTGAATTAAAGCCCATCGTTATTTTTGTTGTTCATATAATTTTGACTAATTTGAAAATTAAGAAAATAAAAGGAAAAAGGACACAAGGAAGGAAAATATAATTAATGTGGACCCATAAATAATTTTCTATTCAATTTAAAAAGAAAATAAATAAAAAATTTAAATAAAATTATATTTTAATCTAAAATTATTTATTTTAATGGTAAATAAAAAAATAAAATATATATTACACTATTCAAAAAAGCTATCTAAATAAGGAGAGAAAATTATTTTTTTTCTTTATTTTTTTTTCCCTTTATGCTTCTCTATATCTTTTGATAAATGAGAAGCAAGATGACTCAATTCTTTTGACTGGCGCATTGCCTGGCCAGCTCCCTGAAGAGTCACAACAGCATTGCAACAGCTACTTACTGCCTCAGGTCCTGCAGGCTGTTGCCTGTAATTGGTGAAATTACAGGGGATTTTGAGGTTAAGGGGGATTAGGAATTGGGCTTGCAAGGAGGCATGGGTTTGATCAATTGAGATGGCAGGGGAGAGTGGGGCTTCGGCCTCCTAGGCTTGCCTCGGCAATTGTTTACTGATTTTATTTTCAAGTTTTGATTTAGTTGATTTGAGTTTTTACATTCTTGTCTAATTTGGCTTCATTTGGATTGGAGGATGTTAACTATGGAAAAGCACCTTACTCTTAAATTGCAAGTGAGTAGTAAGCTTTCTGTAGAAACAATGGCGCATTCATGGGAAATAAGGGAAGGTGGAGTGGTAGGTCAAGGGGAAGAAGGGGTATTTTCGGAATTTAAAACTATTCTCTCTCTCTTGTGACCGAGGCAACTTATCTTTGATCAACAAAATCTGTAATTGAAGGATTAAATAGTTCCATTTTGAATAAGCAAGAGACATTTTTATTGAGTGGACCAACTATTAAATTTTGATTGAACTCATGAACAACAGTAATTTACTCATATTTTTATTTATTACATATGCGAAGGTGTCAAACTTTGGACTTATATGTTTGTTTATATTTATTTTTGTTATTTATTTAATTTTCATAAAAAATTTAAATATGGGTCACTTCACAATTTTATGAAAGATTTCAATATCATTACATTTATAAAATTTATTAATATTCGTTATTTAATTATTTTAATTGGATTAAAATATAATCCATTTGCAATTTTTTTTTAATTAAAGAGTTTATTAATGTAAATAAAATTCAAAAAATATTATGAAATTAATTTCTAAGATTCCTTATAATATTTCAAATTAATTAACTTATTTATAGGAATTTAATTAATGTCATTCATCATTGTCAAACGCTCTTCAACTGCTTTAAGTAATTCGTATTTTTTTTATAGATAGAGAAATACATATGAATTCAAACACAACATTAAAAAGATTTAAATAATTTATATGGTAAATTTTTTAAAAAGAGAAAATATATATATATATATATATATATATATATATTATTTTCTAATTCAACCAAAACAGTGAATTGAAAAAAAAAATCATGTGTTTCCTAACTTAGTGATGTTTATATTAATGTGGAATGAAGCATAAATTGGTAATGAAAACTAATACATTAAGAATATATATTGGAAATAATAATTATTTTATATTTTAGCTGAATAAATTTAAAACGATAGAATAGAAAATTTTGCTTGCCAAAGGATCATCCACCTATATTTAAAGGATGATATGAAACATTTTTGAAGCAAATGAAAATAATGGCAAAGATTAGTAGAACTCCATTTTGCATATTTTCTATGCTTCTATTGGTCATTGTTTTTGCTCTGTCTTTTTGAAGCTAAATTGGCTTATGAGGATCATTCATCCATCAATTTTGGAGAATTGCGTAAGGGCACTGTTCCTCCATCTGGACAGAGCCTGCCTATTTATGATCCACCACTGTTGAGGTATTGGAGTTTTGGGATGTTGTTCAAGGGTCATATTCCTTCATCTAGACAGACTTCACCTATTTATAATCCATCATCACTTAGTCTTTTTAGGATGTTAATAAAGGATTATGTTCCTCTATTTGGACAAGCTGCACCTATTCACAATCCACTACCACTTAGCCTTTCTAGGATATTGATAAAGGGTCCTATTCCTCCATCTAGACAATCCACCATCACTTAGCCTTTCTGGGATGTTGATCAAGGGTCCTGTTCCTCCATCTGGACAAGCTTTGCCAATTCATAATCCACAATCAGTTAACCTTTCTAGGGTGTTGATCAAGGGCCCTGTTCCTCCACCTGAATAAACTCCGCCGATTCATAATCCACCATCACTTGTGCTTTCTGGGATGTTGATCAAGGGTCTTGTTCCTCCATCTGGACAAGCTTTGCCAATTCATAATCCACAATCAGTTAACCTTTCTAGGGTGTTGATCAAGGGCCCTGTTCCTCCATCTGAATAAACTCCGCCGATTCATAATCCACCATCACTTGTGCTTTTTGGGATGTTGATAAAGGGTCATGTTCTTCCATTTGGACAAGCTTCACCTATTCATAATCCACCACCACTTAGCCTTTTTGGGATGTTGATAAAGGGTCTTGTTCCTCCATCTGAACAAGCTTTATAGGAACTTTATAAGATGTTGATCAAAGGTACTATTCTTCCATCTGAACAAACTCTACCCATTCATATTCCATCATCTCTTATGTAACACCCTTAATTTTCAAATAATTACTTTATATGTAAATATAAATATTTTAATCTAACCCCTAGTGTTATGAGCTTTGCGTAGGTACTTTCATTTTGTGGCAATTCGACCGTCGTCCGGATCTATAATTTCGGGCCGAGCAGATAAGCTGCCGGAATCACTTTGAAACCAGGTCAAAGTTATAGGCTACCCCACCATTTTCAGACTCCCTGTATGCATTCCAAGCGTCAAAATTGGCACAGGTAAACCCAAACTCAGAGTTTCTTCAATTTTATAGTGTTGAGTTTAGAATAAAATTCCATAAAATATTCACGGGTAGCTAGAAAATTATAATTCCTTTTGCGTTAGGTCTATAATATTGCTAAGGACTGCGGGACAAAATTTTAGAAATTTTAGAGCTAGCTAGAATGACTTTTGCAAAATATCCGTTTTAAACATTATAATTGAATTGATATTATGTGAAATTTGCCTGAGTTGGAGGGTTCAGGAGGGGCCATATGATATTGATGAGATATGTGTTGAGTTTATAAGTGTTATTTGAATCATTTTGCAGGTTGAATAGGTCCTAAGTATAGGAAAAATTTTATCAGATTTTTGGCATGAATTAGGCTGTCTATTGTCTTTTTATAGTCTTATTTTGAATTAGTACTAATAAATTTATAATATAATTAAATAGGTGATCGAGGTCAGCTATTTTTTTTTCACCTAGCAGCCACAATAGTTCCCGATACACTATAAATAGATATTTATTTTATTTATAATTTCAATATCATTATATTTCTAGCATGCTCATGCATCACTTATACTTATATTTATATAGTTAAATATCAGGCATGCCCTGTTTTGTATTTATACTTGATGATATTTCCTTAGTTATTGTGTTTTGATAATCTAGAGCTGTGTGTTGTGGTGTGATGGATATGGGTAGGATGGGCAAATTGGCTTGAGCTAGTTTCGCTTGGGACCCTGTCCTTTTTTAGGAAATCGGGGAGAGTACGGCTTTGAGTTGATCTCGCTGACCCCCGCATATGGATTATTAAGCGAAAGTCCGGCTTGAGTTGATCTTGCTGGCAGGCCTTGGATTTAGAGAGCTGGATAGAGAGATCAACTCCCCATATACGTATGTATGAGTATGGATTTAACCCGAGTACCTGAGTATTCCAGATTATCTTTGATGTGACTTAATATGATTTGTGTGACTTGTATGAAAATGATGCACTTCATTTCCAATAATGCATTAGAATTAGATAGTTATAGAAATTATATGTAAAATAAATATTTACTCTCTGAGTCGAACGCTCACTCCTGTTCACCATTTTTCCAGGCTACAGGAGGAGTTCTTTTTTTAGAGTAACCTGCTTTCTCCCTCGCAGGTTTAACATCAGTTATTTATTTATTTTATTATTTTCAAAATTTGAAATTTAGAACTTCACATGTTTTTGTAGTATTATGGATCTTGTTAGAGACAGTGTCAAATTGAGTTACTGATTTTTACTTAACGAAAATTTTTATGATATATAAATAATTTGTAAATGGTAGTAATAGGGTTAAGCTGGGCTCCCCTTGCTTTAGTAGCTGATATTCATTGGGTTGGGTTGATTTGAATTAAAATGAAATATTTTATTTTTATTTTATTTACATGTTGGACCTTAGTTTTTGGGCCTTTGATATAGATTTGGGAACAGTAAGACTTACGTCGAGCCTCGGGGGCTTTATATCCACCCAGATCTTAGTGCCAGTCTGGCCCATGGGATTGGGTCATGACATATTAACTTTTATAGGATATTGATCAAAGGTTCTATTCCTCCATCTAGATAAGCTCTACCTATTCATAATCCACAATCACTTAACCTTTCTATGATATTGACCAAGGGTCCTGCTCCTCCATCTGAACATGTTCTACCTATTCATAATTCATCATCACTCAGCCTTTATGGAATATTGATCAAGGGTCTTGTTCCACCATCTGGAAAAGCTTCGCCTTCCTCCATCTAGATAAGCTCCACTTATCATAATCAACTATCACTTAGCCTTTCTGGGATCTTGATCGAGGATCTTATTTCTCCATTTGGAGAAGTTGTGCTTATTCATAATCCACCATCACTTAGCCTTTTTGAGATGTTGATCAAGGGCATGTTTCATCCATTTGGACAAGCTCCTCCTATTCATAATCCACCACAAAGCTCCATGTAATACCATACCTTATCGTTCCTTTTCTTCCCAAGACCGTGGAGTCTAACCAATGAGAGCTTTGAAACCATCAATTGATATCAATAATCACCTTATATAACCTACAAAATTGATGAGTTAGGTGGAGATAATACAAACTCAGTGAGTGGATAAATAAATAATAAAGGGAAACATATAATATTTCAGTACTTAAGTGTATCGATCTGCTATACGAGAATAAATATCATTTTTTTTTCCAAATCACATAACTATGGTAAAATAAAATTTACGTTGTCAAAATATTACAAAAATAAATATACTGAAATATCATAATTTCTGTAATATCCTCATACACTCGCAATACGCTTTCTTATAGATAGTGTTGGCATTTCAAGCACATAAAATAAACTCTAGCATCCTAAGAGTAATACTAGTATCTTAGACTCTAAAATGACACAAATAACACAAGAGCAATAAAAATACTCGTTATACAAATGTGCAGAGCTATCTCTAAAGGGCGATCACCTGATAGACGTCCAAAAAGTTATATGCATATCAAATATAGTCCCAAAAATAGTATAAATATGAGCTAAGCTAAAAATAAATCACATGTTATCAATGCGCTATTTATTCATAAACAGTGACAAAAATCTATTACTTACATGGATGATGAGGATCTACTTTGAGACTCAAAGCAGAATCCTTGATATCTACTGCTGAGGAGTGTTTCTTAGGCTCAGCTGGTGGTGGTGCAACTTCTGTGGTAGTAGTAGTAGTAGTGGTGGTGGTATTGGGTTTGAGAAGAAAGCCTCCAAGGCCAATTTCATTGCAGGATACTTGCAGGTTGTTTGCATTATAAATGAGAAGATCATCGTCTTCATTTTCAGACAAGATGGAAGGATCATTCTTCAAAATATTGCAAAGCTCCCTTTGAAGTCTTTCAATGAGTGTAAGACAGCGTTGAACGTTTACAGACCTCTTTCTTGAAGGTATACCAGACTTCCACAAGCTTCCCTGGATTAATCCACCTGCAAACCATAACCATATGCTTAAATTTGCCTACCTGCCTTGTTCTGTCCAGAGTTTTAACAGGTCTAAGTGCGGGGCAAGAATCAAAGGGTTTGATTCGGTTCAGTTTTAAAAACAATAAAAAATTTGAACAAAATCAAAATTTTTGGCAAATTAGAAAGAAAATTAAATCAAATCAAATTAAAAAACTGAATAATTTTTTGCAAATTAAATAAAACTGAACTGAACTGGTTCAATTCAGTTTGATTTAAACTCCATCTTAATTTTTTTTTTACTTATTTTGAACTCATTTCTGACTCAATTTTGGCTATATTTCTTATTTTAATTCTAATTTAAAGCCTTATAATAACTAATTAAAAAAATTATTCAGTTCAGTTTAATTTATTTTTCTGTCTCAAAAAATAAAACTGAACTAAATAAATAAAATTTCTTAAATAAGAAAAACCAAATTACTACAAAAAATTAAATTGAGTTTCCCAACTAAATCCATTCGATAAAATTTTTCAATTTGAATAGAATTCTGCTCACCCCTAGAATATAAGACCTTTGGAAGTTGAACATCACAATTATGTGAATGAAGATACAGGCACTAGGAGTATTTTGGACAGCAAAATCTCAATTTTTCAATGGTGTTATAGAATGCAGACTGCAAACTTACCTGGACTTTCACCTCCATTCTCTTCTTCTTTTACATTGTAGCAGCTCTGAGAACATGATATTGCAGATTCTGAGCTAGATTTATTGGTTGTAAAATCATCAGAAGCAGGAGAATGGCAAACGTCAATGGAGAAGTTTTCTTCAGTACTTATCAATTTGCATTTCTTTGGAGCCGACTTGGATTTAATTCTTACCCTTTTAGCAGTTGGTTGTCCTTGGGCATGCTTAGGTGTATAGTTTGCAAGACTTCCTCTAATCCTGTACATTGATCCACAGGCATTGCATAACACTGGCTTCTCAGGTGGCCCATTTCTCCATAGTGGAGTGCCTGTTCCAAAGATAGGGAAAAGAGAAATTAAATAAAGTTAATAGAAAGGAAAATTTGTCCAGATTCAGTCCGTATATTCAATACATAAATACATGAGATTTATATATATAATAAGTGAATCTCATTTTATATTTTAAATTTATGATAAATTGAATTTAAATAAGAAAAATCTTTAAAAAAATAGAATAGAATGATTTCCTCTTAAACGGATCTTCAAAAATTACATTTATTGAGTATTAGTATCTGTATTTTTATAATTCATTTGATTTTGAATAAAATTTAAATTTCAAAATTTATGATTTTAGAAATGATTTCAACATCGTTAAATTAAAATTTATTAATTAAATATATAATTTAATATTATATGATAAGCTATTTACTTAAATTGATTATCATAACTTGAAAGTTGAAGGTGTATGATATTAGAAGTACATTCATATAGTGAGAAGTTATCTTTTCTTGAAACAAATTAAAAGAGAAGTGAAGAAGGCTTACTATTAGTGCCACAATGATAACAAGGCCCTTGTTTTCCCATATTGACACAGTGCTCATAAAATTAATCCAACTTCAAATTTGCTTCAAGATCTCAACCCAATGAAACAATAGACAAATCCAAATGAATCTACAAGAAAAACAAAAATTAAGTCAAACAACTTACATAAAAAATAAAAATTTAATATAAGTGGTGGGGAGGGAATAATAACTAGAAACGACTATTGATTGATAGGAACAAAAGGAAGAATCTGCTTGAGAAGGGACTCGCGTCTGATTATCTAGTTGGTGAAGCAATAACTTACCAAGGCGATGATTAGTAATTGGCCTGATGTTAGATGATTAGGGTTAATGGGGGAATTGATGGGAATTTTACTATGCAATATTAGATGATATATAGTGGAAAACACTTGCTCAATGACAATTGTAGGATTAATTTCATTAATTTGACAATGGTGAGTCTAATAAGGAGATAACAACCATGATTCCATGAATGTGTTGCAGAAGGAAAAAGATAGTGAAATGTAATTAAAGTTTTATATCTAATAATGGAAATTCCTACAATTCTTGTATTTTTTTTTAACCCATTTCTTTCTTTGGATATTCTTTACAAATTTATTTTGAGAATATTTGGATTCTCTACAAATTGCTTTCTTTTAAATTGGCAATTATAGTGCTCAGAATTCAGACATTTATATGTATGCGTGAAATTGCTTTGTCAAAATCTAATAGTGTTTTTTTTTTTATATAAATATATAATAGGGTCAGTTGATTTAATAAGAACGAGAGTCTTTATTCTTAATTAATCAGGGTTTGATTTTGTTATACATCACTTAAAATTTATTTATTCTAAGTGTATAAAATTAATATGAAAGAGTGCATTATTAAAATCACTTGAATAGATAATTTAATCATGATACGTAAAAACTATCATGAGAATTAGGGTATACATTATTCAGTTTTAACCGAATCAAATTGATGAATTTCGATTATTTCGATAAGAATAAGTTCGGTTTAGTTTAATTTTCAATTAATAATAATAATAATTTTTAATTTTCAATTTTCAGTGTAATTACTTTTGTTTTAGCAATCAAAATAACTGAATTTTTATTAATTAATATATTAATTATAATTTTATTAATAATATATTATTTATAATTATTATTTTTATATTTTATAATAACATTTAACTTATAATTATTCTCTTATTAATATTAAATCATATTTATTATGTTTTATATATAAAAAAATTATAAATATATTTTTATTAACATTTAATTAATTAATAATATAAAATATATTTTTTTAGTTTTTTTGTTACTCTAGTTGTAACTAATAACCGATTGAATATTTTATATTTTTGTTAATTTCAATTTTCTCTCAATTTTAGTTGAATTCAATTAATAATTTCAAAGTCATTTAATAATATAATTAGTTAAAAATTCGATTCGATTCAATTCAACTAACCGAATGTTCTCCCCTAATGGGAATATCTCTGACAATAAATACATAAAAGCTTTGTCAAATAATCTAATTTAAAAAATTGTTCTATGATTATACAATGTTTCATTTTGTTTATATAGAAGCTTGATGTGAATATATTATACAACTATAACTAAGTTTTAATCAAAACTATAATTGAGGTCGGTTATATAAATTATTTTTTGCCATTCAACTCGGTTAAACATTAGATTCACTTCAATATCTGAAACTGTAAATCCTGTAATACTACTTCCCTAATTTTATTTATTATTGTGTTATTAAACATTCATCTTAATCTCTACATTTTTATTCCACTCATCTTGTGAATATATTGTACCTTAAATAGCCAACATTTATCGTAATTTTATTTGTGAAAATATAAAATTTTAAGGGATTAAAATATTTTTTAATATGAGAAGTTAGACAAACAAATAGTAGCTAAATTTAAAATTTTCAAGACTAAAGTGTGATTTAAATTACAATACATTAAATAAAAATAAATAAATAAAATTTATAGATTTTTAAGCTTTTTTACCTTTATGGAAATCAACAAGGAAATGGTGCCTTAAATGGAAAGGAAAATCGAAAATTTGGGTTGATTTCTTTCCTAATTATGCGATATCTAACATTGAAGGAACAAATAAATTTGCACTGAAATTCAATTAATCAATGGTAGAGTGTAATGAAAATCATTTCTTTCTCAAAGGGTAGTCTACTAGTCTATTCATATTTAAAGGGGTTATGCAACATGTTTTGAAGCACTAGGCACTAGAGACTAAGAAACCAGTGAAAGAATGGCAGAAGCTAGAAGAAATCCATTCTGGGTATTCTCTGTGCTTCTGTTGTTACTTGTTTTTGCTTTCTGTTTTCTTGACGCCAAGTTGGATACCAAGGCTCATTCCTCTGGTTTGGATGTGGACAATGAAAGGCTGAAATGGGCTTCTTCCACATACAAACTTGTGAATTCTGCTATTCCACCCAAAGACATTCCCATTTCTCAACCCACTAAATCCATTCATAACCTACCACCATTACATTTTGTGACGCTACCTAAAGGTTCTGTTCCTCCATCTGGGGGCAAGCCACCAATCCATAATCTACCAGAAATTAAGAATTTGAATTTTGGGATGCTGCCTAAGGGTCCTGTTCCCCCATCTGGTCCAAGTCCACCCAGTCCCATTCATAACCCACCACAATTTAAGCATTGGAATTTTAAGATGATGCCTTAAGATTTTGTTCCTCCATCTGAAAAGGCTTGAAATTTTGGAATGTTCCTAAGGCATTCTTGTTTGCCAATGTAATAGATCTCCATCAATAAACCATAATCTATAACATTCTCACAGTTTGATGCTTGCATTCTATTCAACAGTGCATAGTATGTCTCTTCATATGTATGATATAATTAGCTTCAATTGGGATTCAAAGTTGAGATCCCATAATTTTGAAGACAACATTAATATTGCTGAATTAAATCCCATCGTTATTTTTGTTGTTCATATAATTTTGACTAATTTGAAAACTAAGAAAATAAAAGGAAAAAGGACACAAGGAAGGAAAATATAATTAATGTGGACCCATAAATACTTTTCTCTTCAATTTAAAAAGAAAATAAATAAAAAATTTAAATAAAATTATATTTTAATCTAAAATTATTTATTTTAATGGTAAATAAAAAAATAAAATATATATTTCACTATGCAAAAAAGCTATCTAAATAAGGAGAGAAAATTATTTTTTTTCTTTATTTTTTTTTCCCTTTATGCTTCTCTATATCTTTTGATAAATGAGAAGCAAGATGACTCAATTCTTTTGACTGGCGCATTGCCTGGCCAGCTCCCTGAAGAGTCACAACAGCATTGCAACAGCTACTTACTGCCTCAGGTCCTGCAGGCTGTTACCCGTAATTGGTGAAATTAAGGGGATTTTGAGGTTAAGGGGGATTAGGATTTGGGCTTGCAAAGGGGCATGGGTTTGATCAATTGAGATGGCGGGGGAGAGTGGGGCTTCGGCCTCCTAGGCTTGCCTTGGCTAGTTGATTGGAGTTTTTACATTCTTGTCTAATTTGGCTTTTGGCTTCATTTGGATTGGAGGATGTTAACTATGGAAAAGCACCTTACTCTTAAATTGCAAGTGAATAGTAAGCTTTCTGTAGAAAGAATGGCGCATTCATGGGAAATAAGGGAAGGTGGAGTGGTAGGTCAAGGGGAAGAAGGGGTATTTTCGGAATTTAAAACTATTCTCTCTCTCTTGTGACCGAGGCAACTTATCTTTGATCAACAAAATCTGTAATTGAAGGACTAAATAGTTCCATTTTGAATAAGCAAGAGACATTTTTATTGAGTGGACCAACTAATAAATTTTGATTGAACTCATGAACAATAGTAATTTACTCATATTTTTATTTATTACATATGTGAGGGTGTCAAACTTTGGACTTATATATTTGTTTATATTTATTTTTGTCATTTATTTAATTTTGATAAAAAAATTTAAATATGGGTCACTTCACAATTTTATGAAAGATTCCAATATCATTAAATTTATAAAATTTATTAATATTCGTTATTTAATAATTTTAATTGGATTAAAATATAATCCATTGGCAAATTTTTTTTAATTAAAGAGTTTATTAATGTAAATAAAATTCAAATAATTTTATGAAATTAATTTCTAAAATTCCATATAATATTTCAAGTTAATTAACTTATTCGTAGGAATTTAATTAATCTCATTCATCATTGTCAAATGCTCTTCAACTGCTTTAAGTAATTTATATTTTTTTTTATAGATAGAGAAATACGTATGTGTTACAAGTAATACATGAATTCAAACACAACATAAAAAAGATTTAAATAATTTTTAGGGTAAATTTTTTAAAAAGAGAATATATATATATATATATATATATATATATATATATATATATATATATATATATATATATATATATATATATATATTCTAATTCAACCAAAACAATGAATTGAAAAAAGAAATCATGTGTTTCCTAACTTAGCGATGTTTATATTAATGTGGAATGAAGCATAAATTGGTAATGAAAACTAATACATTAAGAATATATATTGGAAATAATAATTATTTTATATTTTAGCTGAATAAATTTAAAACGATAGAATAGAAAATTTTGCTTGCCAAAGGATCATCCACCTATATTTAAAGGATGATATGAAACATTTTTGAAGCAAATGAAAATAATGGCAAAGATTAGTAGAACTCCATTTTGCATATTTTCTATGCTTCTATTGGTCATTGTTTTTGCTCTGTCTTGTTGAAGCTAAATTGGGTTATGAGTAGGGGTGGCCACAGTTCAGGAACCGCCGGTTAAGGTTCAATGAAATCATGAACCTGAACCAAACCGTCAGGAGACTGTTTGGAAGACGGTTCCTGAACCGCCGGTTCCGGTTTGAGCCCCGGTTTAAAACAGTTTGAAGAGCGGTTCGAAAAAGAATTGTTTAAAACAGTTTGGAGGACGGTTTGGAAGCGATTTAGGGATGGTTTGAGGGTAGCTTAGACAAAAAAAATTAGAGAAAAATTTTATTGATTCAAAATTTAAGTTATATTTGTAAAAATATTTTAATTTTTCTTAGAAATCTTTCAATTAAAATAAAATAAGAAAAAAAAATAATTTATCTTTAAGAAAAATTTAATAAATAAATATTTGACCCTGATTAAAAAACTAGAAATTAAATTAAATTTTTTTAAAGAAATTAGCAAAAAGTGTATGAACTTAATTTTGCCTATATATCCTTTTAGGAATTAGAGGAATAAAAATTCTAGTTCTATTACTTGCCTTTTTTTAAAAATTATATAATAATTGATAATTAAAAATTATAAAAGAGAAAAAAAAATTAAAATAGAGGTTATTGGAAATTTTATTGAGGATTTAAAGTAATAACAAAGTAATTGAGATAGTATTAAAAATTTCATTGAGGATATAAAATAATAAAGTAGGAAAATTGTGAGAGTATTGAAAATTAAAATGAGTGTAGAAAATAATTATTTAGAGAATTTGAGAAAAATTGAAAAAATATTAAGAATTGAAGAAAATGCAGAGAATAATTGTGTATAGAATTAATGATATATATAAATGAATTAGGAGTGACGTAACATATTTATTGAATTTTTTTATTTTCAAATCGCCGGTTTAATCCGATTCGAAATCGTCGGTTCAATCCGGTTCGGAACCACCGGTTCACGGTTCTTAAAAAATATGAATCTGAACCAAACCGCAGAAAGACGGTTTCAGTCTGGTTCGAAGCCGATTCCAGTTTTGATCGATTTTGGTCCGCTTTTGACCGAACCGGTTCCGATTCGGTTCCGGTTCAAAATCGGACCGTGGCCACCCCTAGTTATGAGGATCATTCATCCATCAATTTTGGAGTATTGCGTAAGGGCACTGTTCCTCCATCTGGACAGAGTCTGCCTATTTATGATCCACCACTGTTGAGGTATTGGAGTTTTGGGATGTTGTTCAAGGGTCATATTCCTTCATCTAGACAAACTTCACCTATTTATAATCCATCACCACTTAGCCTTTTTGGGATGTTAATAAAGGATCATGTTCCTCTATTTGGACAAGCTGCACCTATTCACAATCCACTACCACTTAGCCTTTCTAGGATATTGATAAAGGGTCTTACTCCTCCATCTGGACAATCCACCATCACTCAGCCTTTCTGGGATGTTGATCAAGGGTCATGTTCCTCCATCTGGACAAGCTTTGCCTATTCATAATCCACAATCAGTTAACCTTTCTGGGGTGTTGATCAAGGGCCCTGCTCCTCCATCTCGATAAACTCCGCCGATTCATAATCCACCATTACTTGCGCTTTTTGGGATGTTGATAAAGGGTCATGTTCCTCCATCTGGACAAGCTTCACCTATTCATAATCCACCACCACTTAGCCTTTTTGGGATGTTGATAAAGGTTCATGTTCCTCCATCTGAACAAGCTTTATAGGACCTTTATAAGATGTTGAACAAAGGTCCTATTCCTCCATCTGGACAAACTCTACCCATTCATAATCCATCATCTCTTATGTAACACCCTTAATTTTCAAATAATTATTTTATATGTAAATATAAATATTTTAGTCTAACCCCTAGTGTTGTGGGCTTTGCATAGTTACTTTCATTTCGTGGCAATTCGACTATCGTTCGGATCTATAATTTTGGACCGAGTAGATAAGCTGCCGGAATCACTTTAAAACCATGTCAAAGTTATAGGCTACCCCACCATTTTCAGACTCCCTGGACGCATTCCAAGCGTCAAAATTGGCACAGGTAAACCCGAACTAAGAGTTTCTTTAATTTTATAGTGTTGAGTTTAGAATAAAATTCCATAAAATATTCATGGGTAGCTAGAAAATTATAATTCCTTTTGCGTTAGGTCTATAATATTGCTAAGAACCGTGGGACAAAATTTTAGAATTTTTAGAGCTAGTTAGAATGACTTTTGTAAAATATCCATTTTAAACCTTATAATTAAATTGTTAGATTATGTGAAATTTGCCTGAGTTGGAGGGCCTAGGAGGGGCCATATGATATTGATGAGATATGAGTTGAGTTTATAAGTGTTATTTGAACCATTTTGCAGGTTGGGTAGGTCCTAAGTATAGGAAAAATTTTATCGGATTTTCGGCATGAATTAGACTGTCTGTTGTCTCTTTAGAGTCTTATTTTGAATTAGTACTAATAAATTTATAATATAGTTAAATAGGTGATCGATGTCAGCTATTTTTTCTTCACCCAGTAGCCAAAATAGTTCCCGGTATACTATAAGTAGATATTTATTTTATTTATAATTTCAATATCATTATATTTCTAGCATGCTCATACATCACTTATACTTATATTTATATAGTTAAATATTAGGCATGCCCTGTTTTGCATTTATATTTGATGATATTTTCTTAGTTACTGTGTTTTGATAATCTGGAGCTATGTGTTGTGGTGTGATGGATATGGGTAGGATGGGCAAATCGGCTTGAGCTAGTCTCGCTTGGGACCCTGTCCTTTTTGAGGAAGTCGAGGTGAGTACGGTTTTGAGTTGATTTCGCTGACCCCCGCATATAGATTATTAAGCGAAAGTCTGGCTCGAGTTGATCTCACTGGCAGGCTGTAACACCCCTGATTTTTCTATATATTATTATTGGGCTTCGTGTAGGTATCCTCAATTCGCGGAAATTCGACAATTGTCCGGATTTGTGAATTTCCGCCGCATGCACCACCGGAAAAGTCTCCGAATTTGATCGAGATTTTGGCTACCCCACCATTGTTAGGCATCCTGAGCACGTTCCCGAAGTCGGAATCGGCAAAGGTAAACCCGAACCTTGTTTTTTCCTAATTTTCTAGTGCTTAAATAGGATTAAAAATCCATAAAATATTCGTGGTAGCTTAGAAAATTATGATTCTTTTTGCAATAGCTTAGTAATATTGCTAAGGACCGCGGGGCAAAGTTTTAGAATTTTTAGAGCTTATTTGGGCAGTTTTTGCAAAAATGGTCAATTATAATGATTAAATTAAAATATTACATACTGTGATGGATGATTGATTTGATGGGCCCAGAGGGGCTGTGTGATATGATTGAGTTGTGGACATATGGACTGTGAATATAAAAGTGTGTTTTGAGCCCTTTGCGAGTTGGGTAGGTCCTAGGTATAGGGGAAACTCTGCCGGATTTTCGGCACGACTTAGGACGTATTGGTCTTTTTCTTTGTTTGTATTGAGTCAAATTTATTAAATGATTGTAATAAAATTGTCAGGTGAGCCGGGACAGCCTCCTTCCTCCGCCCAGCCGCCACAGTGATTGTCGTCAAGTCTGTGAGTAAAATATTAATTTTAATTGTAATTTCGATATTATTATATGTTCAGCCTGCCCATGCATCACTTATATGCATATATTTATGTAGTTAAACTCTAGGCACGATTTATGATGCATTGATAACTGTTAAAGTGTCATGATATTGTTGTGGTAATTTGGAGCAGTGTGCGTGCGTTGGCGTGCGTGTGATGTGGTGTGGACTATGGATAGGACGGGTAGTCACGGCTTGAGTTCTTCGCTGGGACCCGATCCTTCGAGGGGTAGTCACGGCTTGAGTTCTTCGCTGGGACCCTCGATTTGGTTATTAAGTGGAAGTCCGAGCTGAGTTCTTCACGGCACCGAGTTGGATTTAAGAGAGTCAGATAGGGATCAGCTCCCATATATTATGATTGATGCTACAGGGTGCGTGAGTGCTCCAAATTACCTTTTTGATGCTATGATGTGAATTTATTGCTGATGTTGCATTTCATTCCACAGGTTGTATTAGTTTTAGATAGTTATAGAGATTATGGTTAAAATTGATATTTTACTCTCTGAGTCGAACGCTCACTCCTGTTCAATATTTTTTTCAGGCTACAGGAGGATTTTATTTTTGGTTAACCTGCTTTTCTCCTTCGCAGGTTGTTTATCAATATTTGTGTAATTTTATTTACTCCTAGAATTTCCGCATGTGTTAGAAGTATTTATTTGATTATGGTCTGTAATATTATTATCATGTTGGACCTGTAAACGTATAATGATATGTATGTTTGATGGATTGGATGAGGGAGCTGAGCTCCCATTTATCTTTATGAGGATATGAGTATGTGGAGGGTGAGCTGAGCTCCCCAATTGAGTATTTATTATGTTTATAGGTCGGGTGAGTCGAAAACTCCCCGTTGGAAAGTCCATTTTATGGCCGGACTCATCCGCTTGGTTTCTGAAATTGGGCCCAAATGGGCCTTAGAGTTGGGTTAATGAACAGTTAGGCTTACTACGGGCCTCGGGGGCTTTAGGCTGGCCCAGGTCCTAGTGCCGGTCCGGCCCATAGGTTGGGTCGTGACAAATGTGGTATCAGAGCTTAGGCTCCAGATTCATAGGGAAAAATCATCTAAGTGTTGGGAAGAGTCTGCTAGGAGTCACATGCGGAGTATAGGATTCTGTTTCGTCTTTTCCTGTAATTCTTTGTTTCTAGATTCTACGTTATACCTCGGGAAATATAAGATTACCTCAGTTAGTGTCTTGATTTTCGTGGAGTACATAGAAATGTGAAATAGAGTTAGTAGACATGTGAGGTCTATCATGAGGATACGTACTCCAAGAAATGTTATATTTTTGTCAGTATGGGTTTAAATGGTGTGCCCATTTCGTGTAAGGCACGAGTACATAAAAGTGAGTCTTAAAAGTACAGTTGCCCTAGATAAGGATGAGGATACCACTCTTGGCAACATCGGTAGATGACCCAATGTAATAAGTTTGTGATAATAGAAGATTCGGAGAGATAAGAAATTAGGAGACCTAGTCATCAAGGCGTATCGTAGTAACTATACAATGTTCTCGATGTCCGCTCTGTAAGCTACTGATTACTGATGCAGACATGAGATTATTGTGTAGAGTGCGTGCATCCCCATGGTGCTCCATAATGAGGGTGTTTGAGATGGCTTCTGTTTTGGTACAGTTATGCCAGAACAGAGTTCTGTATTTGCAAAGGAGTTGGGAACTCTTGGTTAAGAGTCTAGAGTTAGAATATTGAAAGGTCACGGTTGGGTGATAACTAGAGTCGGACTCGATTACCCCTGACATGAGCTAGAGTTACATCAAGAGTTGCCATCGGACTGCAGGTTTCGGACTAGTTGCAAAGTAAAGGTGACACTTATAGAGTGAGAATAGTATACCTTGTGTGTATCAGTATGGAATAAAGTACAACTTTACTACCTAGAGAAGGTCGAAACTATGAATTGATGATTTATAGAGCTATGATATGATAAAAGAGTCATTAACTTGACATGGTTCTGGCAAGGTGGTAGATGTAGTACCTTTGTTGCAGCAAGTTAGGATATAGTCCTATCTTTTCAGAATGGATCGAAGGTTATTACTGATAATGATGACTTATGGAATAGTGTCCCAGATGGGATTGTAGAGTGTGGTAGAGAGTAGTTGGCTCGGGTATCCTGGAGAGGATACAAGTTCCATTATAGGAATCATATATAATCAGATCATGATGGATGTAAATCCTTTGAATTGGATGACAGGTTTGGGTGCCCGGAATCTTAAGTTTTGGCTAGTTGAGTAAACATGGAAAATAATAATAATAATAATAATAATAATAATAATAATAATAATAATAATAATAATAATAATAATAATAATAATAATAATAATAATAATAAAATTATTGCAAAATTAGTTCTCGAGGTAGTAAGGGTATTATGTAAGCTAAAGGATAAGAATAGAGATCATACAATAAAAGTATGACTGTAATTTGCTGAGTTCCTTTCTAATTTCAAATTATTCAAAACAATAGTATAATCTAATTATAATAGTGTTAAGAGTAATAAATTAGCGAAGATAAATCACAGAAGGCCAATGGATAAAGAAAGTGCAGAATGAAAGTTTGGACAATTGATTGCAGATGCAATATAATCTAAATGCTAGTGGAAGTACTAGCTAGAGTGGTCAAAGGACCAAATCTGAGTAGCACAAACATATGATAACGCGATAGAGACTCGAAGATATAGTTAGCAAATACAGCTATTATGTTATGAAAAGAATGGAACTAGGGATAGAATAGTCAAGTTCTATTTTGGGTAAGACAAAGGAAATAAATGAAAGGACAACCTAAAGAGCGCATAATAAAAGGAACAAAGTTAAGATATAGGATAGGCTAAGTGTTATTCTTGGCAAGGAGAATGACAAGGATGGAAAACCTAAAATGGGACCACATTAGTGAGAAAAGTGATGGAGGTATGGAATACAATAATAATGAGTAAATGTTAGAAGGTGTGCGATGGTATTGCAGACTACCTAAATAGGTAGAGAAAGAGAAGTTAGTAAGTAGTAAGTTGAATAAAAGTCAGTCTAAGGGATCAAATAGGTATGATGAGAGGAAAAGAATGATAGATAATGACACATAGGTTTTAGGTTAGACTTTTGAGATAGTGAGAAGGTAGTTAGAGGTTCGTTATGAATGTCAGGCAAACATTTTTAGTGTGATCAACAGAATCACTTTGTAGTGAAGCAATAACGACAGGACAATAGTAGGGGTAGAACGAAAAGTGACAAGTTTGGATGGTTATAAATCACTAGAAAGTTCAAGGATCAAATTAATGACCCTAGATAAGGGTGGAATTAGTGTTAGAAGAATTTATTAGTGAGAGAAATCTTTCAGGAATCAACAAAAGTTAAGGGCACAATAAAAAACGATGATAGATATGAATCATAGGTCGAGTATAAGTAAAGTTAATAAATTATAAAATATTATGTCAAGAAGGAAAATGGTACGGTAAAGGGTTCATGCAGATGATACCTTATAGGTAGAGCATAATTGTGCTAGGAGATGATGAAATTTGGAGAGAAAGACCAAGAAACTTAGGTGAAACGTTATAATATGACAATCGAGTGTAGTTGAATATAAGAGGATATTTTCTTTCTTTTCAAGTTTAGCTTGTGCTTTTGGTTCTAGAAGGTTATATAAGGAACAGAAACTGAGTCAAGGAGACCTAGTTATTGAGAGTTTGGTAGGCACAAATTCATACATAATTTCCTGATATGAGAATGACAGTAAGTGCATACCTAGTATTAAGTATGAAAGGACAAACAGAGTAATGACAGGAGTTAAATTGAGTTAGCCACTAAGGCTTGCAACTGTTTTAAACTATGAGCTAGAGGAAATAGTAATTGTGGATGAGTTTCAATAGATGAAATTATTGCTAATGGGTAATTTGAGGTTGAAGTTTGGAAAGTTGTGGGCAGTATATGTGATTATATTAAAGAGAATAAACACGTGAAGTATCTTATTTAGAATTAAGTCATGACACACATTTCCCACAGCCGTGTTAGTTCAGATGGAACTTATAGTTTCTGGAGCTCCTATCCATCCAGGATGAGCAATTTCCTACTAAGGCTGGTAGGGAATGATAATGTTCTGATAGTTAAGTTGGGAAAGGGGTTACAAAAACGAATTTTCTATGGTTAATTATAAGTGTTACAAAAGGTGAAGAATGTGCTAGCAGGAGTAAGCAGTAAGGTTAGAATTTTCGAAGTAATGAAACTAGTAATCAAGATAAGACTAAGAAATAAAAAGAAAGTTAAAGTTGATGATGGGATAGACGTCTTTGAAGGAAAAGGTGTAAGGATGAGATAGGACTAAAATTAAGGAATAAATACAGCAGGTTGAAAAGATACCAACAATACCAAAAAATAGGAAAAGGGAAGTGGATAAGATGCAAAGGACAGGAAGAGAGCTCGATAGAGTCAGTTATAATGACGAGGATAAGGAGTGTCTAACCACTGCCCCTGTGTTAACACTACCTATGAGCGGTGAAGGATACACCGTGTACTGTGACGCCTCCAGAGTTGGCCTAGGGTGTGTTTTGATGCGGAATGGAAAAGTAGTGGCTTATGCTTCAAGGCAGCTGAAGAGGCATGAGCAGAACTATCCCACCCATGATTTGGAAATGGCGGTTTTAGTCTTTGCACTAAAAATCTGGAGACACTACCTGTGTGGTGAAGTGTGCGAGATATACACCGACCATAAGAGTTTGAAGTACATCTTCCAACAGAGGGATTTAAACTTGAGACAGAGGAGATGGATGGAGCTTCTGGAAGACTATGATTGCACCATCCAGTACCACCCTGGGAAGGCCAATGTAGTAGCAGATGCTTTAAGCAGAAAATCTTCTGGCAGTTTGGCGCACATTTCAGCAGAGAAGAGACCGTTGATTCAGGAAGTACATAAGTTGATGGATCAAGGTTTAATCCTAGATCTTTCAGATGAAGGGGTATTGTTGGCTCATTTTTCAGTGAGGCCAGACTTGCAGGACAGAGTTAGAGTTTCCCAGCACAGAGACCAACAATTAATGAAGATCATAGAAAGAGTACAGCAAGGTGAAGGTGGTGAGTTTGGATTTGCCAATGATGGTGCCCTAGTGCAAGGTTCTAGGATATGTGTGCCCGATGTGGACAATCTCAGAGATGAAATCATGCGAGAGGCACACTATACACTGTACAATGTCCACCCAGGTTCCACCAAGATGTACCATGATGTGAAAGATAGCTATTGGTGGAATGGCATGAAGAGAGACATAGCAGACTTTGTGTCCAAGTGCTTGACTTGTCAGAAGGTGAAGTTTGAACACCAGAGACTGTCAGGGAAGTTGCAAGAGCTCCCTATCCCAGAATGGAAGTGGGAAATGATTTCTATGGATTTTGTGACTGGGTTGCCTCGTACCACGCGAGGATATGATTCGATATGGGTAATTGTAGACCGCCTAACCAATCAGCTCATTTCTTGCCTGTGAAGACTACATATTCTGTTGCACAGTACGCCCGACTCTATATTTGAGAAATCGTCAGATTGCATGGAGTTCCAGCTTCCATAATATCTGACAGAGGGCCCCAGTTCACTTCTCGATTTTGGAGAAAGTTGCAGGAGGCACTTGGCGCCAGATTGAACTTGATGCGGCTTTCCACCCTCGCATTTAACAAATCAAAGGACAATCCAAACACTGGAAGACATGCTTCGCATGAGTGTTTTGGATTTTGGAGGTCAATGGGATGATCAGCTAGCTTTGGTGGAGTTTGCCTACAACAACAGTTACCATTCCAGCATAGGGATGGTACCCTATGAGGCACTATATGGAAGAAAGTGTAGGTCTCCTCTGTGTTGGACAGAAATGGGAGAAGCGAAGGTGCATGATGTAGACCTAGTGCAGTACACTTCAGAGATAGTTCCTTTAATCAGGGAACGATTGAAAACAGCTTTCAGTAGGCAGAAGAGTTATGAAGACCCCAGACGGAGGGATATGGAGTTTGCAGTAGGCGACTATGTATTCCTGAAGGTTTCTCCGATGAAGGGAGTCATGAGATTTGGAAAGAAGGGCAAGTTGGCACCTCCGTATATTGGACCTTTTGAGGTTACTGATAGAGTTGGAGCAGTTGCCTACCGGTTGGAGCTACCACCCAACCTTTCTCATGTTCATCCCGTGTTTCACATCTCCATGCTCAGGAAATACATTCCAGATCCTTCTCATGTACTACAACCAGATGTAATAGAGCTAAAAGAGAACTTGACATTTGAGGAGCAACCTGTAGCCATAGTGTACTACCAAGTGAGACAGCTAAGATCAAAACAGATCCCTATGGTTAAGGTTTTGTGGAGGAGCCAGTCAGTAGAAGAGTGCACCTGGGAGTCAGAACGGGACATGCGTAGCAAGTACCCTTATCTGTTCAATGTGTAATCATGTACTTTATTTTGCCTTGTGTAAAATTCGAGGACGAATTTTCTGTAAGGGGGGAAGAATGTAACACCCCTGATTTTTCTATATATTATTATTGGGCTTCGTGTAGGTATCCTCAATTCGCGGAAATTCGACAATTGTCCGGATTTGTGAATTTCCGGCCAGACAGACCAGCTACCGGAAAAGTCTCCGAATTTGATCGAGATTTTGGCTACCCCACCATTGTTAGGCATCCTGAGCACGTTCCCGAAGTCGGAATCGGCAAAGGTAAACCCGAACCTTATTTTTTCGTAATTTTCTAGTGCTTAAATAGGATTAAAAATCCATAAAATATTCGTGGTAGCTTAGAAAATTATGATTCTTTTTGCAATAGCTTAGTAATATTGCTAAGGACCGCGGGGCAAAGTTTTAGAATTTTTAGAGCTTATTTGGGCAGTTTTTGCAAAAATGGTCAATTATAATGATTAAATTAAAATATTACATACTGTGATGGATGATTGATTTGATGGGCCCAGGAGGGGCTGTGTGATATGATTGAGCTGTGGACATATGGACTGTGAATATAGAAGTGTGTTTTGAGCCCTTTTGCAGGTTGGGTAGGTCCTAGGTATAGGGGAAACTCTGCCGGATTTTCGGCACGACTTAGGACGTATTGGTCTTTTTCTTTGTTTGTATTGAGTCAAATTTATTAAATGATTGTAATAAAATTGTCAGGTGAGCTGACCTCCTTCCTCCGCCACCGCCACACAGTGATTGTCGTCAAGTCTGTGAGTAAAATATTAATTTTAATTGTAATTTCGATATTATTATATGTTCAGCCTGCCCATGCATCACTTATATGCATATATTTATGTAGTTAAACTCTAGGCACGATTTATGATGCATTGATAACTGTTAAAGTGTCATGATATTGTTGTGGTAATTTGGAGCAGTGTGCGTGCGTTGGCGTGCGTGTGATGTGGTGTGGACTATGGATAGGACGGGTAGTCACGGCTTGAGTTCTTCACTGGGACCCGATCCTTCGAGGGGTAGTCACGGCTTGAGTTCTTCGCTGGGACCCTCGATTTGGTTATTAAGTGGAAGTCCGAGCTGAGTTCTTCGCTGGCACCAGGTTGGATTTAAGAGAGCTGTATAGGGGATCAGCTCCCATATATTATGATTGATGCTACAGGGTGCGTGAGTGCTCCAAATTACCTTTTTGATGCTATGATGTGAATTTATTGCTGATGTTGCATTTCATTCCACAGGTTGCATTAGTTTTAGATAGTTATAGAGATTATGGTTAAAATTGATATTTTACTCTCTGAGTCGAACGCTCACTCCTGTTCAATATTTTTTTCAGGCTACAGGAGGATTTTATTTTTGGTTAACCTGCTTTTCTCCTTCGCAGGTTGTTTATCAATATTTGTGTAATTTTATTTACTCCTAGAATTTCCGCATGTGTTAGAAGTATTTATTTGATTATGGTCTGTAATATTATTATCATGTTGGACCTGTAAACGTATAATGATATGTATGTTTGATGGATTGGATGAGGGAGCTGAGCTCCCATTTATTTTTATGAGGATATGAGTATGTGGAGGGTGAGCTCCCCAATTGAGTATTTATTATGTTTACAGGTCGGGTGAGTCGAAAACTCCCCGTTGGAAAGTCCATTTTATGGCCGGACTCTGTCCGTTTGGTTTCTTGAAATTGGGCCCAAATGGGCCTTAGAGTTGGGTTAATGAACAGTTAGGCTTACTACGGGCCTCGGGGGCTTTAGGCTGGCCCAGGTCCTAGTGCCGGTCCGGCCCATAGGTTGGGTCGTGACACAGGCCTTGGATTAAGAGAGTTGGATAGGGAGATTAGCTCCCCATATATGTATGTGTGAGTATGGATTTGACCCGGGTACCTAAGTGTTCCAGATTATCTTTGATGTGACTTAATATGATTTGTGTGACTTGTATGAAAATGATGCACTTCATTTCCAATGATGCATTAGAATTAGATAGTTATAGAAATTATATGTAAAATAAATATTTACTCTCTGAGTCGAACGCTCACTCCTGTTCACTATTTTTCCAGGCTACAGAAGGAGTTCTTTTTCAGAGTAACTTGCTTTCTCCTTGCAGGTTTAACATCAGTTATTTATTTGTTTTATTATTTTCAAAATTTGAAATTTAGAACTCCGCATGTGTCAGCAGTATTATAGATCTTGTTAGAGACAGTGTCAAATTGAGTTATTGATTTTTACTTAACGAAAATTTTTATGATATATAAATAATTTGTAAATGGTAGTAATAGGGTTGAGCTGGGCTCCCCTTGCTTTAGTAGCTGATATTCATTGAGTTGGGTTGATCCGAATTAAAATGAAATATTTTATTTTTATTTTTATTTTATTTACATGTTGGGCCTCAGTTTTTGAGCATTGGTTATGGATTTGGGAATAGTAAGGCTTACTACGAGTCTCAGAGGCTTTATATCGGCCTAGATCTTAGTACCAGTCTGGCCCATGGGATCGGGTCATGACATATTAACTTTTATAGGATATTGATCAAAGGTTCTATTCCTCCATCTAGATAAGCTCTTCCTATTCATAATCCACAATCACTTAACCTTTCTACGATATTGACCAAGGGTCCTGCTCCTCCATCTGAACAAGTTTTGCCTATTCATAATCCATCATCACTTAGCCTTTTTGGAATATTGATCAAGGGTCTTTTTCCTCCATCTGAATAAGCTTCGCCTTCCTCCATCTAGATAAGCTCCACTTATTCATAATCCACTATCACTTAGCCTTTCTGGGATCTTGATCGAGGATCTTGTTTCTCCATTTAGGGAAGCTGTGCTTATTCATAATCCGCCATCACTTAGCCTTTTTGAGATGTTGATCAAGGGCATGGTTCATCCATCTGGACAAGCTCCTCCTATTCATAATCCACCACAAAGCTCCATGTAACACCATACCTTATCGTTCCTTTTCTTCCCAAGACCGTGGAGTCTAACCAATGAGAGCTTTAAAACCATCAATTGATATCAATAATCACCTTATATAACCTACAAAATTGGTGAGTTAGGTGGGGTGAATACAAACTCAGTGAGTGGATAAATAAATAACAAATAGAAACATATAATATTTCAGTACTTAAGTGTATCGATATGCTATATGAGAATAAATATCATTTTTTTTTTCAAATCACATAACTATGGTAAAATAAAATTTATTTTGTCAAAATATTACAAAAATAAATATACTGAAATATCATAATATCTGTAATATCCTCATACACTCGCAATACGCTTTCTGTAGATAGTGCTGGCATTTCAAGCACATAAAATAAACTCTAGCATCCTGAGAGTAATACTAGTATCTTAGACTCTAAAATGACACAAATAACACAAGAACAATAAAAATACTAGTTATACAAATATGTAAAGCTATCTTTAAAGGGTGATCACCTGATAGACGTCCAAAAAGTTATATGCATATCAAATATTATCCCAAAAATAATATAAATATAAGCTAAGCTAAAAATAAATCACATGTTATCAATGTGCTATCTATTCAGTGCATATATTAAGTATATTCAGTCATTTATTCAGTTATTGTAAATCTTAACACATAACTACCATTCTTTATTCTCATTTGCATAATGAGAAAATAACATATTTAATATAAATTAAAAAAAATAAAAGTATATTTATCCATTCACATGTATTTCAAGATTCTAAGTAGCATATACCACTTTTCCTTCCATATAAACCATAATCCAAAAGTTTCTCCTAAAACCATAACAATTCAATAATCAAAATCAATTATAATTTTACTTTCCATATTAAATATTAATTTAATAAAAATTCAACAACACTTTCTCTAAAAATTTTACTAACTCCCTATCACAAAACTCAAATAATTAATATCAATATCTTCAAATGTCCAACTTTTAGCTCCATAAGATATTATACCCTTCATATTCTCCATTTCATACTCATTCAGTCATATACAAACTTTCTTTTCCTCATATCTTAATTAATAATTAAATTGACATACTTCATCTAACCATCCATTCTTCTTAATCAAATAAATTTTAGCATTTACCTTGCTTTCCTAAAAAAAAAAAAAAGTTTTATGTACCTCTTACTACTGCTTCAAGTATAAAATTCTTATATTTTTCTTTGGTTATGGTTTTGGGCATGTGAATTGGGATTGATATTATGGGCCACCATTATTTTGTTTAATTAAATTGAAAAATTAAGTCCACTATAATTTTTTTAATTATATTATTTTATTAATTTTGTTGGATTTGATTTTAATTTTTAATTAATTTGATTTAATTTAAATTTCTTAATAAAAAATTATTAAACTAATCAAATTGATACATACTATGAAAATATACATATTTTAAAAGGAGTGTCAGAGCTAGTGTATTGATCGTGGGTGACATAATTGATGTATCTGGGCCGTTGATACTTGAGGTCTCATTATTTAATACAAATGATCCAAATGTATTGACGGTTTAAATTCGTTGACTGACGCTAATATTTCTTATGTTTCAACTAAAAATTAATAAATTGATTCCAATTATTAAAATATTTTAATTTTAAAATAATTAAATAATCAATTGATTCCGTTTCATTAAAACCGAATAATTCAAATTGTAAAACAACATTTTATATATACAATAGTTAATGTCTGAGCATTACACGATATATTTATAATTTTATTTTTAAACAAAATTTTATATTCTTTTTACTAGTTTTAAAAAATATAACTTTTATATTTACATAATTAAATGAAATATTAAAAAATTATTTATAGAAGCTTGAAAATTAAATAAACATCAATTTAATATATCTAATATTCTCAATATCTCATTAGGTAAACCATTTTGATACTAATAAAATCTTTTATGATTATAAATGAAAAATAGTAGGAGTTATTGAAGAACTTAGAGGGTCTTTAGGACTTCTAAACACTATCTTAGTGATGTCTAAAATATCTCTTTTTTTGATATTTCACAGATGTTTTCATCTAATAAACTAAGATTAATCTTATTTGCGTTGAGTTGACTCATTAATGGGTCGGCCCACTAAGAAATAAAGAGCTCTCAATAGGTATATTCTTCATTAACGAGGATTGAACACTCGTTTTCGTTTAAGAGATAGAGTACGGCTCACTTATATCAAAAAATTTCAATGTATAAGAAATTTTTAACCCAATTTCAATTCTTGATTCAAATTTCAAAAACATAAAATAATGCTATCAGAACAGAAGAATTACATGGATAGTCTGATATTGAATTTATCGATATGAAATTTCAAATATAATTTTAATAGTTTATTATTAATTTAAATTAATTCTATCAGATTTTATTTTATTTTTTACATTTATTTCCCATTTGTATTTGTTACCTTAATTTAATTAATATATCATTTGAAATCACAATAAATATTATCTAAAAAATTACTAAAATCATACCTTCCTATTTTGTATTTATTAAATGTATAATTTAAATTATTTACCCTACCATAAACAAGAATTTTTCATAATTAAAACTTTCTAGTTTCTACTGCTCAATTAAACTAGCATTTAATAAGACATTTATTATATAATCAAAATTGCAGAGAGACGAAGGGACGGTAAAAAAAAAAAAAAAACACCCTCGAAAAGAGGTATTACTATTTCTAATAAATTCAAATAAAAGGCTTTTCATATAATATAAAATTGAATAATTAGTAATAAATATTAAAATTAAATAAACTTTGAAAATACAATTTTATTAATATCCAAAAATTTTTTTTTGAACTTGATATTATATATATATATTAGCTTAATTCAAAATTTTATTTAATAATTTATTGATTTATTTAAAATTAACTTATTGAATAAAAAAAATTTAAAACTTTTAACCTTTCCACTATAATTTAATTTTAAAGCTAAAATTTAATTAGTTGTCATAATTATATTTAATTAAATTAAAATTAAAATTGAGAAAGTAATGATAAATTATAATATAATTTTTAAAATTTTATTTAATTAATAAATGAATTAATCACAAAATAATTATACAGTAAATTTTTTTTTTCAGTTATTAATCGCGTGAAGTGATTATATTATAATAAAATTTCTCAAAAAAAGCTTTTGAATTTATTTTTTTTAAACAGATTGAAATGAGACTGAATTTACATCTATTAGATAAATTATATTTTTTTTTTAAAAGAAAAAATTAGTGTCTAAATTTTAATAATTTTAATATGAAATATTTATTTATATATAATATAATTAATATTATAATTAAATAATATAAAATATTTTTTTAAAAAATAATTTTTATAAAAAAAAAATTATTTGTAAATTATTTTCTTCAAAACAGACAAACAGAACTTAATTTGGTGGTAATATTAAATTAAACTTGAAAATAATAGAAATTATAATAATATTAATTTTTTTAATAGAAAATGATTTAAAAGTATTAAATGTTTTTGTTTAACAACACGATGTGACACGTGGGAACCCTTATTTTATTGAGTCCGCTTTGTATGACTTTGATGCCAAAAGCAACAGCCACTCAATAATGATAATTATTTTTTTTAAAAAAAATAAAAGTTATTACATATTCATAGAAATAAGATAAGATTTTTTTTAATTATGATTTATCTGACCGAAAATAAAATAATTTTATATTTTACTAATATCTTTTTAAATATAGTCTTTTTTTTTCATCATATTTATTTTTTGAAAATTTTATTTATTAATAAAATATATTAACAATAATTCAATTAAAAAACTTTTTACTAAAAAAAAAAGATAAAGATAAAAGATGAAAGTAAGAAGAATCGCATAGAAAGTTCAGTTCACATATGGAAAATTTGATTTTATATGTAAAAAAAAAAAGAAAATTTATAAAAAATAAGAAAAATAAAATAAAAATGTTATAAAAATAAATATAAATTTAATAAAAGTAAATTAAAAAAATAAATAGAAACTATATAATTAATTAAAAAAAAAAGGTAAGGAATATAATGTTTATAACGACAGTGTCGTTGGAAACACACCACTATTAATATTAGCGTTAATATCAATGCTTGAATATATTATTAATTATTTATATAAAATTATTATTTATTGAATATTAATATAAATATAAAAAAAAATTAATGAGAAAAAAAAAAGGCAGCTCTCGAATCTAGCAGCTTTTTTTCTTTTAGCTCCTTTTCTTATCCTAGCGGTAAGCCATTATATAAGGAAACATTTATCTCTGAAGACTGAATCGGCAGAGCTGATATTCCTCTGTGTGCAAATCCACTGAAATCACCTGCAGGTTCCATTCCGTACTTTGTTTTTTTTCCATTTTCTGCAAGTTTTATTTCTTTAGTTTCCATGCAAAACACTTTCGAGATCTCTTCTTTCTTTATTTTCTTTCTTCTTTTTATGATTTATATTAATGGGTATTTCCTGATTTTTTAAGGCACATTCTTGCTTGTAAATGCCTCCAATGGGAAAAGGGTTGTGAGTTTATGGGCCGATGTCTTGAAATAGTTAACTTTAATGCTTGTTTGCTCTTTTGTTCGTAATTTGTACGACTAAATGTCTCTTCAGACGCTTCTGAGTGGATTTATATTTTGGGTTACTGGAATGACTTTGGAGAAAGAAACCCACTAAATAGGTGATGTAATGTAACGGTGCCTTTTTTTTTTTTTTCTTGAATTCAGTGCCTTCTCTTATTATCTTCTGGTTTTAAATATAATAAAATGTATGATCTAATGCCACGTCATTGAATACCATCGTATGGGTTTCTTTAGTTCTTGATTAATATTTGTTTACATGCACTTTTGGTTATTAATCAATTCATTCTGGATGTGCTTTCAAATTAAATTATAAGATTTTATTTCTACAAGGATGGGTCCCCTTGATTGGTTCCAAATTTGTCTTTAGTTGTTTGTTTGAGAAAGAAAAGATTGTTGAGCTGATTCTTTTTGCTGAAAAAACATTGAAAACAGGACAGCATTTGATACAAAGAAAGCTTCTGGTTAAGGCAGTTAATGACCCACATCATGGATGATAACGGTGATCCATTTCCTCGGCTGGGGAGTGTGTATAGAAAATGTTCTGGTGGTAGCCATGTTAAGTTGTCGAGTGAAAATGTAGCAAATGCCAGTGGAAAATCTGCACATAACGATGGAAAGATTCCTGCAGAAGGCCGTGGTCCTCAGATCTCTGTTCCTGGTGCATGGGGATGTCCAAATTTGATGCATAAGCTTGGGATACAAAGATATGACAATGCCAGGACAAATCAAATTGGTGGTTTCCAGAATTTCTCCAGCTCTGGAAATGACTTTCCTTCTCAACGGAACAACTGTATTAAGCAGGGACAGAATGGGACTACTACTCAAGTTGGTTCCCCTCAGTTGAATGGTGGGGAAGAGAGGAAGAAGCATGAACTCCCCAACTGCCAAGATGGTGGCGTTATTGATGATAAGAATGGGATTGTTGATAACAGTGATGACGAAGAGGAGATATTTGGCAGTAGTGATGATGAGCTTTCTGAGGATGATTTTGATTTATATACGAGTGAAAAGAGCCACGAAATGCGTAAGAAGAACAAATGGTTCAAGGGATTCTTTGATGACTTGGAAAAACTAACTGTTGAGGAGATGAATTCACCAGGAAGAAAATGGCATTGCCCTGCTTGCAAAGGTGGTCCTGGCGCCATTGACTGGTATCGAGGCCTGGAGCCCTTAATGTATCACGCAATGACAAGAAAGACAAGAAGGGCAAAGCTCCATCGTGTGTTTGCTGAAACTTTGGATGAAGAGACGCGAAGGTGGGGAATTTCACTGGCACCACTTGGTGTAGCCTTTGGCAGGTGGGAAGGTCTAAATGAGAGAGTCAAAGATTATGAAATAGTTTGGCCTTCAATGGTTGTCATCATGAACACAAGATATGAGCAGGAGGAAAATGGCAAGGTAATGTCATGCTTTCTGCTTTGCGCACTGAATTATTGAATCTATTTATTATGCTGAACTTTTTATTCCACGAATATGTTATTACGATGAATAAAGTTTTTATTTAATTAAGCAAGACTTATTGAATCCATAACAGCTAACTTTTTTCTGCTAAATTGGATTCTAGCAGTGGATTGGCATGGGAAACCAAGAGCTTCTGGATCACTTCAAATCATATGCTGCATTGAAGGCTAGGCATTCGTATGGTCCACAAGGGCATAGAGGGATGAGTATGTTGATTTTTGATGACACAGCAGCTGGTTATTTAGAGGCTGTTCGTCTGCACAAGCACTTCAAAGACCAAGGAAGAGACAGGAATGCCTGGGACAGTAATCGAGTTTCATGTTGTTCAGGTGGGAAGCGCCAGCTCTATGGGTACATGGCTTTGAAAAAAGATTTGGATATTTTCAACCTGCATTCTCAAGGTCCTCTCTCTCTCTCTCTCTCTCTCTCCACCCCTTCTTCCACCACCACCCCCCCCAACCCCTCAACCCCCCTTCCAACCCTTGTTTGTGTGTGTGTGTGTGAATATGCAAGCTAGTCTGTTTTTAGGACAACAGTTGGAATGCTCCTTTCCAAGTCCATGAAATATCCCATGCTTAATATTTATACAGGAGACCTACATTACAGGTATCTAATACTTAGAATGTGACTTGGCTACCATGTTGTTTTGCAATCAACTTCTAGTGCTATTTCATTTGCTTTCACTTCTCTGCTTCCCCATCCTCTATTGATGGTGAAACTTCAGTAATTAACAGTTCTGTGGTGTTTAACTAAACTTATTAGGGAGGTCCAAGCTGAAATATGAGATGAGGTCATACCAAGAGATGGTTGAGAGACAAATAAAGCAAATAAATGAGAATAGCCAACAAATCGTCAAGTTTAAGGACAAGATTGCTCAAGAACAAAAGCATTCGAAAGTTCTAGCTGAGTCAGTAAGCAGATTGAGCAAGGAGCTGCCCAAGAGTATAGAAAAGAGTTGCGGTATGGGACAGCGAACTAAGTTGCTGCTTGAAGAAAACAGGGAAGAGGTGATATTTTTTTATTGCAAATTGTTGTTATTATTATCATGTGTTGTGATTTCATTGTGACTTCTACTTAAGCGCTAATACCATGTGCTCTGGCATGATGCTGGTATTTTGCTTAAATTGATTTATCTATTAGATGCAAGGAACCTATGAGAATGTTATTATTTATCATGGTTTCTTTGTGTTAAATATATTTCAAGAACTCATGTGTATACTCTGCATATGTTTTATGCAGATATAGTTTTACACGCTAACGTTTGACTATTAAAAGGCTTTACACAATTTAAACTTGTGGTCCAAAAAGAAAAAGAAAAGGAACAGCACATGCAAGCAACAATTCTTACAGTTTTCAGCTGAAGGAAGGTTTTTTTTTTTTTTTTTTTTTTTTTTTTTTTTTTTTTTTTGCAGTTTGTGTAGCAAATATTATTCGAGAATTCTAGTTTCTGGCCCTAGTAAATCACCAAGACTCTTATTTTCAGAATTCCTCATAATCCTTTCTCTGTTTTACTAGAATGATTAAGCAACACACTATGTGTCAATCTATAGCATATTAGAATTATAGTCTTTGCATTTCTACCCCTAAATTTGCATTGATATGCTCTGTTCTTCTTAGTATTTCTTCCAACTCTTCTCTGTTCACATAGTTAATTTGGACTTCATAAACCCTCTGTTGTTTTATTCAAAGTTATAGCTAATGCCAACCAGAATTTATAGGAATTCAACATAAAGTTTAACTAATCTCTTTTATTTCCCCACAACAACCCCATCCTCCTCTCCCCACCACCCCCCCCCCTCTCTCTCTCTTGTTTTATACTTCCACATTGTTATCAATTTCTTACTGTTGTATTTCCATGCTAATGCATTCTTTTCAGATGGATTCCCAAGAACAATTTTTCAAGGATCAAATAAAAATTATACATCTAGCTATTGATGCAAAAGAAGATAATTTTGAGAAGTTACAACAGGAAAAGTGGGAGAAAGTTGAGCAGTCAAATGCAAATCTTTTTACCATAAAGTATACAAGTCGGTAAGTACCTCCCCTATAGCATGCTAAACTAACATTGTCCCTAGAAAAAACAGCTGCTTGTGATGTAGGTAAACCAGTTACATGAACAACAACAATCTAGGCTAGAAAGCATTCAGTCAGAATAAGTGCAATTCCTTTTAGCTTGTTAAGAAATGCATACCCTATCATTGTATTGATTAATCAAAAATCCATAGCTAGGAGTTCAAATTGTTGCGTGCAATTCTATGCTCACGCGACTTGCATTGTTTTTGAAATCTCTGTGCAAATAGGATGGAGGACATTGTTAGTTTCATAAAAATTCAGGATAAAGAAATGGAAGAATTTGAAGCAGAGAGGAAGAAGCTGATAAAAAGTCATGAAGACAAGAAGGCTTCAATTATGAAGAAATACTGGGAGGAGCTGCTTGAGTTGGAAAAAAAGTTGGAAAATGATTTAAACCAACTCATGGAAAAGTACAACAAAAATCACCCTGAGATGCAAACCAGCAACAACTAGCTATCAATTTTAAGCTGAAGGGAGAGTAAGAGAATAGAGAAGATACTGAATACAGAATCTGTACATGCATACACTGGTAAACAGCATGAAAAAAGAGAATTTATTTTCTTTTGAAAGAAAAAGATAGGAACCAAAAACTGATTCTTATCACTTTTCATGTTTTGTTTCTGAGCTGCCTGTAATGGTAATTTCAGCCCATATTCCTTAGTGCAAAAATTTCATCTTTTCCATATGTACTCTTTATGTTCCAATTCTGGACTTGCAGGAAATGAAATCTTCACGATTTTGATGATTATATCAGCTATAAAGACATAGTATTAACAATTTTTTTTTTTTATTTGGCTTTGATTAGAACTAAAATTCAAAATTTTACATCTTTAAAATGACTTTAATAATATTATTATTATTAAATTAAAAATTATTGGTATCACTGTCCTTTTTCATATATTAAAGCAGTGGCTTAATTTTACTTAACATTCCTATTTGGATAATGGTTGGCTATTATTTCACAACAGCTGGTATGGCTAAAAAATTAGTGGTTTTAGGCTGTTAACTGGGTGATTCATATGATTTAAAGTTTAGAGATTTCCATTTTATTCTTACACAATCTATAAAATTCAATTATACCCTATATTTTTCTCAATTAAGTAAAAAATATATAATACGTATTTAGTGATTAAATAAAAAAAATAAAATGTATCTTTAATTATTATTATAATATTATTTATAAATTAATATTTCATTAAATAATCTTTACATTTATTAAAGCATACTGATATACTACACCTCAAAATCTGAACTAATTCTTAAAGGACTTGGATACTTTTAAGTCCGAGTTGAATCTAAATTCGTCACTCAAGACAACAGAACATGAGTAGTTCGGACGAGACACAAAATATTTGGATAAGATATAAAGAGTTTGAATAAGATAGAGCAAAATCATTAAGAGGACTTTGAATGTCTGACTCGAGTCAAGTTCAATAAAAGGAGTGATCTTAGAAATTAGACACAGGCTGTTGGGATGCGTTATATTTTTGCTGAAAATGTCGCTAGATATTGTGTTGCATTTACATAATACACAGAAGAAAATAACTAGATATGAATTAGCAAGATTCCGATTGGCATAAGGGCGTAATCCTTTGTCCTATAAATAAGACCCCATAACATCTGTCAAAGTACACAATTTATTTCTCATTCTCTTCCAGTATTTGTTTTTCATTCCTTGGAATTTAATGACTTGACTATCAGAATAGCCTTACTCAGGCTACCGACCTTATATTTTTTCTTGTTTGCATGCTTTATAGAGTTCATTTGACAACATGAGAATTATAGGCAATATTACATATCAAACCATCTAACCAAATAAAATAAAATAAAAAGTTATGAAATCATTATGTACAATACAATTTTTCCAAACATGTTAATAACAAAAGTCATACTATATAATACTATTACAATACAATACATCAATAAATTATATTACACTCGGCCAAAAAGGAGTGTAGGAATTATTTTATTGGCCTCTCTATTTTAATTTGGATAAAAAAAAAATTTCAATTTAATACCACTAAAAGTATAATGTCTAATTTTCATAGAGTATTTCAACTAGTAGCTAATTTAGGCATGTTTTAGGTGGATTAGATACAATAAAAAAAATTATTTCTCTATTTGGCAAATGGAGAGAATAGCCTATTCACTCAGACATGACCAAATTTTTAGATAATTTATAGCTGAAGTATTCTCTGAATCAGAGGAATTTTGAGTGATATTAAATTAAAATTAGAGTATCTTGAAATATAATTAAAATTAAGAAATAATGATGAAATAAACCTTAAAGTTAGTGGATGGAAGATGAAATTAAGCTCTAATAGATGGAAGATGAAATTAAGCTCTAATACATAAATTTTTTTTTTTTATTTCAACTCTTAACCATGTTTCTCAAGTTCGAATTTTATGTTGAGAACTGGCTAAAGAAGATTAAGGAAACAAGTGAGAGCTTAACTCATAATATTTTAATTTAAAAAATAATTAATAAAATTCCATCTTAATTTGTAAAAATTTTTAATGAATTTTATGAAAAATAAAGAATAAAATCTATGATAACTCTTTTTCCTTTTCTCATATAAAATCAAGTGCATTTATTTTTATGGAATGTAGTTTTTTTTTTTTTGTAATTTTATTTTATACTTTAGTAAATTCAAATTTTTTTCGAAAATATTTATGTCTTGGGCCGATTGCAGCCCACATCAGTTTGGGCCCATTACAAGTCCACACTAAAAACTTCCCCAGCTTCAATCCAGTCTGGTTTCTGCGACTCTTACGATCTTCTGCGGTGCAGAAAATGGGAACGGAGACGGAGGAGAGGAATCCGGTGGCTCTTTTCATGGCTTTCGGTACCAAAGGCGATGTCAACCCAATTGCTGTAAGTACTTAACAACAAGTAAATTGACTTTCTTTTTTGTTTTTGAGAGACTTTGATTATGATTGAGAGTTTTTAGTTTTACTCCTTGATTATGATTATAGCATTTGGTATTTTTTTTTACACGATTCTTCTAATTCAACTTAACATTTTGATTCCTGTTTGCAAATTTAGTGTCTGATAGGTTTTTAGTCGATTCTTTGTTTCACTGTGCTTGCCATAATCGTTTAGTTTCAAGTTTAAATTGATGAAGTTTGGTGATTGATTGTTTTGACTGCTTAATGTTTGATTAGCATTTGGAACTGTGATTGGGCTTATTAATGTTGGTGAACTGGTTGAGAAATAATTAGATGAAGTGAAATAACTTCCAGTTGAGATTTAATATATTGGGTTCTGTTGTAATGTCTCATGGTGGTCTTTCCAAAAAGGAATTGAATAGTTGCATCTCTATGTATTAGTTTATGTGAATTCTCTAGCTCTTTCTGTGAATGTTGAAGGTTTTTTTTTTTTAAAAGGTTGGCAATGAATCATGGTTTATTCAATTTCATGTGTTATGTCTAATAAATTGAACACTGACTCCCCTCCCAACTGAATAAAAGAAAAAGAAAAAAAGAAAACTATTGTAATTAGAGCTTATCCTTTTCAGGCCATTGCTGCAGCTTTTGCTCATGATCAGAATCAATATCATGTGGTTTTAGTAACACACTCAGCACATGAGGTTTGCATCATATTGAAGAAACGAAAAACAAGAAAATGTTCTTCCCCGTATCTTCTTTCTCCTCTTTCTTTAAAATTTCCTTTGGATACAGTGTGCCCTCCTAATATAATTTTTTTTTTTTCAGAACTTAAGGTCCCATTTGGAAGACAGACATGTTACTTTTCTTCCTATTAAATCGCCATCTGTTATTTCTATTCATGAGAGTTATAATTCCACAGGTTTGAATTACTGTTTTCAAATAAGATATTGTCTATATATCATGTAGGAGGACTATGATTGTGGAAATAAATGAACTTTACAACTAAAGGGATAAATTAACCACTCTGTATTTACTTTTAAATATTTGATGCATCATTTTTTTTTTCTTACAGAGACAGAGGAATCTGCTTTCTCACTTCAGAAAAGGATTATCTCAAGAGAGCACAGACGAAAATGCTATTCTGTAGTTGAAGGAATTTTTGGACATGGCCCAAGCATGGAGGGTGATTTTATTGTGATCAATTTTTTTGCATTGGTATTTTTTTTTTATTAAAAAATTCATGTAAAATTTTCTATAAATTGAAATTCTGGTCAAGATTTATGTTGTTGTATTAATAGAAGTATCACCTAATAAAGAAAAAGTTTTCTTTGCATACTGGGCCAGGAAGGGTGGAGCCTTGCGGAACATTTTCGTGTTCGTTGTGTAGTTGCTTCTCCTTATGTTATTCCATACAGGTGGTTCAAGATTATAGCCTTACATACCTGATTTCTCCATACCTCAAGGAATTTAGCATAAATGATTATTCTATTTTGTGTTATGTCCATGCGTTTTAAATAAGTATTCATAAATTCATGTACTTGTGAACATAGAAATATAGATAAATGTACAAGAGATTTCAATTTTTTTTTTCTTCATCTTATGTATACATGTGAAAATAAGGGAATATGCAATTGTTTGTGGCATGTATGGATGTTGTTTACATGTATGAGTTCAAAGTGCCATATTCAGGAAATAGTGAGAAGAAGTGGTATGTATATGTGTGTGTGTGTGTATGTGTATGTGTATGTGTGTCTCTGTGTGTGTGCGTGTGTGTGTGATTGATTGTTAGCATTCTTTTTTGAAACAATTTTTTTGCTCACTTTTTTTCTTATGTACTCTACAGTGCACCTTCATCATTTGAGCATCAATTCAGAAAAGAGCTTCCCCTTCTCTATGAATATCTCCAAGAAGCTCCGACTAACAAGGTGGTTTTGACTTTCTTTTGTAGAATCTTTACTCTTACTCCTTTAAAAACTGACTTGTACCATGCAATGCTAAGTGCTAACAAACAAAATGTAATTCTAATTATATTACTTCACCTGTTATATTCGGATTGGTTTTTGACGTGCAACTTGACTATTAAAATTTTGACCTTTTGATGAAGCTAGGTTTGCTGGAAAGATGTGATTCACTGGATGTGGCCACTTTTTACTGAAAATTGGGGATCATGGAGAAGTGATGATTTGAACCTGAGTCCTATTCCTTTTACAGTCGGTGCTTTAGTAGTCAGAATTCCTTGTTGGTTTGATTCAATAATGTGACAAGCGCTGCTTCCTAGTTCATCTAGATTCTGATAAATTGTTGTTGTGTTGCTAGAATACATCTATAAACTCATTAAATGCCTTGTTCCATGAATGCAGGATCCTGTAACGGGCCTTCCCACTTGGCATGATTGGCCACCATCTCCCCGCCTCTTGTAAGTCATGTTTTTGGAACATACGATGCCACAAATTTAGTCTTATATGAGCAAAAAGATAAAGGAATCTGTTCATGGATGGACCGTAAAAATCCCCTTGATTGTAAGAAATGGAACATTTCAAGTTGACCTTGATCCTTGAAGTTCATATTTCAGAATGATAAGACAACTGAGTGACTTCATTCCAGGAGTGCACTGATAAATAAATGTTAGGAACTGAACAAAATACATTGAATGAGCATCCTTTAATGATGCGCTTCATCAATAAATTATTTGCTAATGGCATCAAAATTTGACTCATTCTTTTCAGAAACATGCTATTTTTTTGCTTGCTCTACATGCTGCTGCTTCTCCTTCTCTCACTCAAAATGCAAATTGAAGACTTTAAACATTGATATGTATTTCAATTGTAGAATACTTATGCTGATATATTATTCTAATCATTGGCTACCTTTATGCAACAGGTATGGGTTTAGCAAAGAAATTGTTGAATGCCCAGGTAACTCTGTTTTTCCTCCTAACTTATGCTCTTCTTTGTTGTGCTCCAAGCTGTGATATATATATATATATATATCCTTCAATTTTTTTCCCTCATTTTTGTCAAAACTCTGAAGGCTGGTAAGAGTTAGAAGTATGATTTACTGATCATGCTAGCCTTAATTCATGCAAAATTACCAAGGATAATTTATAAATAAGTTTTTAGAGGTTATTGAAATTATTATCTTTCAAGAGTTTACTTTGTATTTTCTTTTAAATTCTATGACAAGTTGAGCTTGTTAGGGCTTGATCTTATCATACAAACCTTGATTTGCTTTCATTAAATTATGTATGAACACTATTCATGCAGTTCCAATGTATACCTTATTGTAATACATGCCAACTGTTCTCTACTAATATGTCTTTTATATTCTCAATAAAGGAAAAACAAAAAACAAAAGGGGGTGGGGTTGGGGTTTGAACTATCATGCTGCCACTGCAATGTGGTGGTTTGCGGTGTCTCCTAGTGAGAAGCAATGGTCTAATCTCAAGAGATTGGAAAATTGCTCAAAGTAAATTGGTTTTCTTGAGACCCTTCTTTGTGGTGCTGAGGCAGAGAAATGCTCCCCTTCTCTTCTCTGTGTTTCTATTTGGTCTTTTGAGGGTCTCAATTAAGTACAGTCTATGTATCAGGGTTGCGCCTTTACACCATTTTAGCACCCTAAATATTTTTATTATCTACAAATGAGATGATCAAAGATTCCTTAGTGAAGTTCCTCTGCTTCCATTACATTTACAGATTATTGGCCATCACAAGTTCGTGTTTGTGGGTTTTGGTTCCTCCCTATTGAATGGCAGTTTACATGTAAGAAATGTGGACAAATTTCAGCAATTTTTTCTCCTGGGACTAGAACAAAGGACGAAATATGTGCAGCTCATGTAAAGTTACAATGTTTTTTGAGGACAACAGTGCCACCTGTTTTTATAGGACTAAGTTCTGCTGGAAGGCAGGTTCCTTGCTTTCTTGGTTTTTTTCTGAAACCAACATTAGGTTAAAGGGGGGAAGTAAAAGTTATTTTTTCTGATCTATGTTTCTCTTTGCATTTTGCAGCATGGGTTTTTTGGAGCACCCTGAAGCATTCCTTAGGGTTATTCAAACTGTCCTGGAGATCACAAATTTCAAATTTGTCCTTTTTACTTCAGGTTATGAGCCTTTGGATGAAGCAATCCAAGTTGTTGCAACCAAAACTTTGCATTTTGATCAAAGGCAGTACAGTGAAGAGGGGGTCTGTCTCTTTGATGGCCGCCTATTCTGCTTTCCTAGGTGAGCATTTTTTGATACATCTAAATGTTAAATTGATAGAAGAAGATCCAGAGTTGATAAGAAGAAAATAGTCAAAAGATAACTGCATGTAAATTTTTGGATCCTTGGGAAATGGGATATTATATTCACACTTACTCATTCTTTTGTGTAATGCAATTTCAGAATTCAGGTTTAAAGTTTTAAAGCATAGAAAAGATGAATATGTATGTGTAATCAGATCCTCAAGGGGACAGAATGCTTATGTAAAGAGTCAAGAACAAAGATAGGAAACATGCCTCATGGTGAGAGAGGATTCAATGGGCTTGCATATGCAATCAAACTCTCAAATGATTTTTTATCAAAATAAGAAAAATATGATTGTTTGGAATATCTTGTTTCCTATCAAAATAAGAAATTCTAATGTGAAAATTTCTAATGCACTCACTTTGAAAGACCAACATGGATGCAACAATAACAAATTGGAGAGATTCATAGAAATTCTTAGGGAACTTTCGTTCGATTAGTGTATAAAAATACCCCTTTTTTGAATGAAATTTCTGATGTTACGTTTCTCCCTTGCTTTTAAAAATGTCCGCATGTCATAAAATATATTTCCATATCCAAAAGTTGATTTTGCGTGACATTGCTTATGATTCAACCTATAGAATCATATAAGTGACATTGCCGGTGAGTGTCGACACCATATTTTGGCCGATCACCGAGGTCAAGGGACTTTAAATTGACCCCCAGCCGACGTCCTTCGATCAACAAATGACTTTTCCAAACACATCGATTGTTCAATCGTGAAATAAACCGATCCTGCACTTAATAAATTGTTTTCCGATCTCTTATTAGAGGGGTTCGAACCAATTTCAGGTCTCCATACCCTCCAGTCTTACCTCCCGATCTCTCTCTTTATAAATATTGCGGAAAATTGTTTAGCTAATGCTAGAACCAGGTTTCTCACTTGTATGTCCGAGATATTCCTTAAAATAAAGTTAAGGTTTCTGTCCGATTTAATGATGATTCCGATCTTAAGAATTCGAGTCAAGTCTTTCCTATTCTAATGTTCTAAAGTTATACCTGGTGTTTGGTCATGGCTTAGTCCGATCTCATACTTACAATGTTTTTCCGATCTCTTATACTTAGATTAATAGTTGCTTTTAAGTTTGATGTTCTAAAACGATCAAACAATCAAGTACTCATACAATTGGGACGCTTCCCGATCTCATCAAGAAATTGAACAGAAGAGAGAACTTCATTTCATTTCAAAAAAAAAATTTACAAGTCATTCGGCTGGAGGGTCTCCCCCAGCCTGTTCTTTAAGTACATCATCATCTCTCTCATTTCCTCTCTCTCTCTTGGGCTCCTTGTCGCTCTTGTCTTCGGCCTCTGGGGCGAGCTCGTTCATCCAGGAGAAGTCATCTTCAGGATACCGTTTTTTCAGCTCGGCCAGATGGTCATTATAAAACCAAATTAAAGAGATCGGTTAGCTAGGGTTATCGGATTAAGCCAACTTTCAAAGCCACAGATCGGCTAATGACGATTCAGTTAGAGATCAGATCGGATATGCACATCAGAAATCGGAAAAATAACTAATGCAATAAATAAAATAATAACCTTCAAATAGAATTTCATTTCATTTCCAAAAGGTCAGATTACATTATTTGGGCGATCTCAAAAGATCGGATTACATCATTAAGAGAACCTTTAAAGATCAGATTATATCATTTGGGCGATCTCAAGAGATCGGATTACAGCAATAAGAGAACCTTTAAAGATCAGATTACATCATTTGGGCGATCTCGAAAGATCAGCACTACATTTTACCTAGTAGCGGCCTATGTCAAAGCCTAGTCTTGTGGCTGAATCCAAAGATGTGTTTGATTATAAAGCCAGCCACAAGTATTAGATAGATGTGCAGCTTAGATAGGGTGACTATGACTCTCATGATGGTGAGCGGAGTCATCGTCGATGTCATCGACCAGAACCGAGCTGCAGTCGGGACACCCGATGTGGTGAGCAGCCAAATGAACTTCAAGAGGCGGTCACCGACATTAGGATTGAAATTAGCAGTACTCTTGCCCGAGATCGGCCTACCAATTATACTGGTGGACCGATTCGAGATCGGCACGATCGACATTATCGATCTTGATCGGTAAATTAATCCGGTTTCCTCACTGTCATCAGATATTGTCCTCGTGATTCTCCGATCACCGGGATCATAAATTTTCAGTCGAGGAGCAAAGAAAACAGTTGGAAAAAGATCAAAAGTCGTCACCATAATCGGGATTGTCACCGGAGAAGCTGGAACAGGAGAAATGGAGAAATGGAAGAAAGAGAAATAAAGTGTGGAGAAGTTTTCTTGCTGGTGCATATATATAGGGGCTTGAGCATTTATTGCATACAGAAACCGAAGCGGATGCATCGGTAACTGAAGAATTAATTACTTTGATTAAGGCAGGTCGGATAAAGAGGAAAGTTCTAGAATGGGAGAGATCGGGAAGCAATGAGGGACCCAATATGAGAAAGATCGGAAAAGAAAAGAGTCATAACAGAGAGATCGGAAGGAATAGAGATCGGAAAGCACGAAGAAAATGAGATGGCTTCCAATAACTCTCTACATAATCAGAGCCGAGGTAGGTAAAGCGTTGCAGGCGTGATCAAATCTTCACCGCACGCCTCATTTGCAGAATCGCCCACATTGCTGACAGACGCCAAAAACAGTTATGGCAGTTCTGTATATCACAATCTCCACCGTTGATCATACTTGCAAGGACGAACCCGGAGCCCTTGGATCAAAAGCAGACAACAGGGCGCCTTTCATTCCCAGCCTTCAGATCCGTCTTGTAAGGCAAGATCCTGAGCCGTTGGATTAAGAAGAGAAAGGACAGATATTCTGAATAGGATCTCAGCCGCCCATTTTGATTCTCTTTAATTCTCAGACATCGGATCATGTACCTTTGAATCCAAACCCTCTGTCTCCCCCAGGGGAGATTCTGACCCTTCATTTAGAGCACCCGTTCCCTATATATACCTGCATGCAATACTGTAGAGGGACGGACGGACAAAAAAAGGAGGGTGGTGATGATTATAGTGCAAAGGCTTTGAAATTTAATTCAGTCTTGCTACTTTGCCATTCTGAGCTTGCATAAAATTGAGAAACTTCAGAAACTAGTTTTCTTAAGTATCTCCATTGAAAGAGTTTTTGAACCCTGAAATCCTTCATTTTCAGCTTGTTTATCACTCTGCTATATCATTTCCGTTCAGTCTCGTCTTCATCACCCTAACATCAGCATATTATTTTCTCGGCTTGATCTCATTTTGACCCGGTTTCCGTCGCTTCGGCTCAACTACATTCTAACCCGGTTCTCGCAATCTCGAAGTAAGCATTGGTCCCTGTACCACCAGCTTTCAACTCCACAATATTTGTGATCTCCGGAGTCGGTTTGATAGCCTTGACCTCACACAGGTAAGTGTCTAGACTGTCACTTTGCCGAACGCTCGCATTTTACTTTCTCTGCTTTTATTCACGAAATTTTCATTAAGTTTAGTTATACTAAAGATCCCCACGTGGAGCCTTCAGGCCGATAGTTATTCTTTTGAGTTTACTTTTTCTATTCATCAGTTCACGTTATTTATTCGTTCTTAGTTTTTATTTCCTTCGAATATAAGTGTTCCGGTTGCAGGTAACTTGTAGGTAATTTAATAAAATGTTAGTAGCAGTATCCTAATGTGAAAGTTTTTTTTTGAATAAATAAAAATAATAAAAGAATGAATAGGGAATCAGAGGAAAAGTTATGAGGTCGGGCTACTAAACGAGTATAGGAAATAGCATAATAGAGCGGGAATCGAGAAAAGATTGGACCCCAGACTAGTAACCGAAAAAGATCGGATATAGCCAGCAAAAGAGTTCGGACAAGGTAGTCATATACGAGATCGGTGAAAAGTTCGGTCTTATATCACTAACACTTAAAGAGGTCGGGGAAGAGTTCTTACCCTATCCTTATTCAAATTAAAACACAGAGGTCGAGGGAGAGTTCTTACCCGATCCTCATTCAAATAAAAAGCACGGAGATCGGAGGAGAGTTTTTATCCGAGATCTTTCTTTAAAATTTTTGAACCAAACACAGATGTTGGGGGAGAGTTCTTACCCGATCCTCATTTAAATAAAAAACACGGAGGTCGGAGGAGAGTTCTTATCCGAGATCCTTCTTTAAAATTTTTGAACCAAACACAGAGGTTGGGGGAGAGTTCTTACCCGATCCTCATTCAAATAAAAAAAACGGAGATCGGAGGAGAGTTCTTATACTAGATCCTTCATCAAATTTTAAATCAAATACTTTAAGAGATCGGGGGAGAGTTCTTACCTGATTCTCGTTTAAATCAAACAGGGAGATCGGAGGAGAGTTCTTATCCGAAATCTCCTGCTTACAACCCTTGATAAAACATATCTAGAGATCGAGAGAAGCTCCCCGCCCGGGCTCTCTTAGCAAAATCCAAACCAAGCGACACAACCCCAATACACGAGACAACTTCACTCAAACACCTATTCACTAAAGGGTCATCTCATGAACTCGTGTTCTTGGGCAACCCAAAATAAGTGAAATATTAAACATTCCTTTATTTTTGCACAAAGGATTAACATCATCACTATCCCAATCCCCTAATTACCCTTTTAATTTATGAAAGAGCATAATATTAACTCTGTTTACCCTCGTTGAGGGACGAGGCGGGGTACCTAACACCTTCCTCGCCCGTATATGGATCCTGAACTTAGAATATCTGTTTTCGAAGTGGTTTCTTTCTAATTTATTTTCACAAGTGGTTTTCTTTAATTTTCCTCAAAATTAAAGTGGCGACTCCTCACACTTCCCACTTCGGTAAAGAGCTTCGTCCAGGCGACCGCAAAATACCTTGCGACAGTGAGCATCACATCTGGACTCCATTGAAGTGAAATAGCTAATAACATCCCTTTTCCCATAGCTGCAAGTAGAGAGGGAAGAGAGGCTGGGTAGGTTGGAGGTTTTTTTGGGGGGGGGGGGGTGGTTGTTGGTGGTGGTGGGTTTGGGTGGGTGTGGGGTGGTTGTTTATTTGTCTTTGTAAATTGACATCTTTTATTGTGCAAAACAGTACGATACCATACAATTGGCTATTTAAAAAATGTCTGGCTGCTGTTCATCATGGGGGAAGGTAAATGTTCTACTCTTTTTTTTTTTTTATCCTTTCATTGATTAAATCTAAAGCATTCAGTGTGGATATTTTCCTTCTGCATTACTTACCTTCAACGGTAAATCAGTGGATCAACTGCTGCAGCTCTATATGCGGGAATCCCACAGGTTTGTTGCGAAATTGAAACCCTATTACTTTATCTTCATCGTTGTATATCTCATCTAACATGTGAATGGTTTTGTCTTCAAAATTTTCGTTGTTGCTTGGGCATGGTGTGCTCAATAAAGGGCAGTTCTACAACTTGGTCAATTTACTCAAAACTTTCTTAGAAATCTGATGGAAAGATTTGATAGCTTAGCACTGGATAATAAATGTCTTGAGTGGAACCATTAACCATCTGAGGAATATGCCAAAAGATTATCCATGTTATGGATTGAGTATCTCTGGGATGTGCTATACATTCGGTTATTATAGGGTGAATATTGTTGCATTAATAGCATTTTCCTACAATTAACTATGGCTTTTTTAAGGAAAATTGGACTTTCTTTCTAGTACATTACTATATTATCATTCCATCCATGCATAAATATATATATCTTTGGTTACGGGACTGACATGCACTTCTAATCCACATATCAATATTATTGGCACATCGTTCTTCATTATAACTCTGCCAAAGTAGTTTGTGTTTAGACGGTCTCAAGCCTGGATAAAGGAGAAGAGTTGCGGTAGGTGACAACCAACGTAAAAATTTCGTCACGCTTCATGATTGAGATTGTTCTTCATTGTAGTCAGCTTTCTTACATGTATTTGTATTGTTGAAAATCTCAATGCTGCTAAAAATATATATTAATTAATTCCCCACAGTTGCACCTGCCATTCTGGTTGTGTTTTTAATCATCTCTCTGTATATTGCTGTCTCAAAATAACCAATCAACATGCTTCGATGGCAGGTACTATGTCCATTTATGTTGGATCAATTTTATTGGGCTGAGAGGATGTACTGGCTTGGAGTTGCTCCAGAACCATTGAAAAGAAACCATTTGGTTCCTGATAGAATGGATGACTTCAGAATCAGGGTAGCTGCAAATGTGCTATCAAGAGCCATAGCTTATGCATTATCTCCTGAAGTTAAGGAATGTGCTCTAAAAATTGCTGAAATGATCTCTCTCGAGGTAATACATTATCTTGACTCAAGTGGGTTACTTGTGTTATTGTTGGTTTATATGTGACATAAAACTCAGAGTGCAGCTTTACTAAATCCAAGTTTTGTTAAACTCAACTTGTAGGATGGAGTTATGGAAGCTGTAAAGGTTCTTAAGCAAGAGATGACTTGTTCAAATTAGATTGTCTTTGGACTTGCGAAGATAACTCCTATTATCATAAATTTTTTGCTTTCTTGATTTTAGTCTGTGTCACTTGCCAGGAGATCTCTGTATGATATATAGTGATACTGAGATTAAAGCACAGCCTGGGGTCTTTAGGATGTCAGCGTCAATTAATGCAACTAGGTAGCGGCGGTGATTCCAAATGTTGTTTTTCCAACCGTTGCATTTTTTTTCCAGGAAACTAAAGGAAAGCATCCTGATTCTCATAATCTAGGTTTCACTTCTCTTGTCCAAAATTCAACACGGTCAATCTCATGTTCCTTGAGCTGCTCACTCTTGCAACTCCCACAATGCTTGAGCAGTTCGCGCAATGCCCTTTACAAATGTGGCAAAAACCTGGTGGGCAAAAACAGCGCAGCAATTAAGACAAACAGAAATCATTGATAGAGAAAATACTACTTTTATCTCATTACCCTTGCTCTTATTTGACCCCTCTTAGGAGGCAGTTGTGCATGCAGGGCATGTTGAGCAGGAGTAGGATTCTGTGGATGAATATCTGAGTGCTCAGGGACTTGTGGATTCCGGGGAAATCTAGACCATAATACACCAGAGTCAAAGATTAACGGCCAAACAGAGATTTTGATAGGACTTTCAGCTTTATGAGACTGAAAGGCATCAGCAATTGCTGCAAAAACACATTGGAAGATGCCACAAACTAATCCAACAATATCAGCAAATGTCCCCAGAGGCTCGTAACTTGGAAATGGGGAGTAAAACCAAGGTATATGGCCTCTCATCATGAATTTAACTCTTTCACTTCGACCTGGTCGAGCAAGATCAATAATGGAGATGAGCATCACTGTGAAAGACATGATCATACTGATTAATGCATATTAGGGTTTGCGCACTGAGGATAGCTGATCAAAAACTGCTGATGGAATCTCCACAACAAAATTTGTGATAAGTATAATCCGTTCCACGGTCATATCCTGATTTTCCCAAGAAAAAGTGGTAGTAAGTTGATAGAGATGTTCAGATTACTCCGTACATTTAGCTGGTAATCATAGAACATATGCCAATCTTGCTTAGCTAAATTAGTGCTAAGTTTCGGAAATTGGATCGATCACCACTGAATCGTTTACAATCCAGGGCTTTCCAAGAAACATAAATAAATGAATACCCTTTGATTCGAGCTTTCATTCCTGTTTCGGTTCTCTTCTTGGCCATCTATGCTGAGGGCAACCTCGCATTCAGTCAGGCTATCTCCTGTGACCTATTTCAAAGGAGAAAAGGTTAAATTTTCTCCACAAAACATTCTCTTTCTTATCATAATATAATATAATCAATTTATTGAATATTAATAGTAAAATTGATTGCATTTTGGTAGCCTAAGCTCAAACAAGAAGGTGAAAAGAAATTAAAAACAGCCATAGTAGAGGTTTTGAAGACAAGTAGTAAAACTTGAGACACTGAGTATAAAACACAATTGTAAGCTGCAGCTTTACAAATCTTTTACCCTTTGATTCAAGCCATCTGTCGTGCCATGCGACTCAAAATCGCCATTGCTATTAGCGTTTTGGACATCTATAGAATATCCAGTTTCCAATAAATTCTTGATGATACGGTTGACCATTGAAGGATTTAGATTGCTTTAGCAGCTGCCTCTACCACTGTCCTGTTATTTCCTCTCGGACCTAATTATAGGCGTAGAGTTAGAAACTTCCAAGTTCTTAAAATCTATAAAAAAATTTTATGAAAAATAGAATAGCTTATATTTGATAAAATATAATTTTTAATCTTCAAATTTGTCGCATTTTACTGAAAAATAAAAATTTAGATATTTTGCTGAAAAATTGAAATGAAAAAATTTAAAATTTATAATATAATATAATTTAATTTAAAAAAGCAACGAGGAATAAGGTATTACTAATTCTTTCTTGGATTCCTTAAAAACAACGTCCCCCCGTGTGCTTGTATGTTTCTTGCCCGTGTTCTATATTGGATGCCGGTAATGCCGATGTTGCTTCGGCTTTTCTTCATCATATGCAAGTCCCCTAAAAAATTATTGATAATTCAGGGATTCCGATAATAAAAAAATAAAACTTCTCACAGAGAAATCCGTTCCACTTCATTCTTCGGTGGAAAAGTCTTCACCTCGATCGATATGAGCTTTTGTGGGATGGAGACAAAGGAAGTGATTCTATATGTGACATTAAAGCCAACAATTGTTGGTTTATATGTGACATTAAAGTCAGAGTGCAGCATTGCTAACATCCAAGTTTTGTTAAACTCAACTTGTAGGATGGAGTCATGGAAGCCGTAAAGATTCTTAAGCAAAACATGAATTGTTCAAATTAGATTCTCTTTGGACTTTGGAAGATAACTCCTTACTAACAAATTTTGTTGCTTTCTTCATTTTAGTCTCAGGCGCTTGTGACTTGCCAGGATATGATAAAGTTAGGAACTGGAAAATTTGTAAATGAAAGAAGAAATGCAATTATAATGAATTTGCTCCAACAGAGCTCCTGTGAACGTAAACTCAAAATCCAAAGAAATTCCCAGGGAATCTCTTGGCCCAGCAAATCAAGCTGAATTACAAGGAATACACACTGCATGCCCTTCTACCATTTATTCTCTATTTATAGATTTTCCCTGCACATGCTCTTCTGTTACTTGTGCCAGCTTTCCTCCCCTTCCTAGAACCTTTTGCTAACCCTCAAGTTTCCAGGTCCAGGCTCATTCCTTCCTTCTGCATTATTCATATCAGGATATCTGTGTATGATATATAGTGATACTGAAATTAAAGCACACCCTGTGGTCGTTAGAATGTCAACATCCATTAATTAGGGGTGGCCACGGTTCATGAACCGCCAGTTACGATTCCTGAACCGCCGATTCAGATTCAATGAAATCATGAATATGAACCATACCGTCATGAGACGGTTTGGAAGACGGTTCCTGAACAGCTGGTTCCGGTTCGAGCTCCTGTTTAAAACGGTTTAAAGGACGGTTCGAAAAATGATAGTTCAAGACGGTTTTGAGGACGGTTTGAAAGTGGTTTAGCGGTGGTTTAAGAGCGACTTAAAGGAAAAAAAATTATAGGAAAATTTTATTGATTTAGAATTTAAGTTATATTTGTAAAAATATTTTAATTTTTCTTAGAAATCTTTCAATCAAAATAAAATAAGAAAAAAAAGAATAAAAATAACTTATTTTTAAGAAAAATTTAATAAGCAAAGACTTGAACTTATTAAAAAATTAGAGATGAAATTATTTATTTTTTTTTAAAAATGAAAAATGTGCATTAACATAATTTTGCCTATGTATCCCTTTAGGGTTTAGAGGAATCAAAATTTTCAGTTATAAGTTGAGAGAAGGGAGATTGAAGTAGTTTAGTCATGTGAAGCATAGACATAGGAAAGCACCAGTTAGACAAGTAGAGCACATTGGGTTAGAGGATAAAAATAAAAGAATAGATAGACCTAAACTGACTTGAAGGATAATAGTACAACATGACTTAGAAACATTATACATTTCTGAAAATTTAACCCAAATTCGTTTAAAGTGGAGAAAGAGAATCCATATAGTTGACTCCAATAAATTTTTGGGATAAAAGCTTAATTGAGTTGAGTTGAGTATTACTTGCCCTTTTTTAAAAAATTATATGATAATTGATAATTAAAAAAATATAAAAGAAAAAAAATCAAAATAGAGGGTATTGAAAATTTTATCGAAGATATAAAATAATAACAGAGTAATTGAGATAGTATTAAAAATTTTAGTGAGCATATAAAATAATAAAGTAGTGGAATTACGAAAGTACTGAGAATTAAAAGGAGTGTAGAAAATAATTATTTAGAAAATTTGAGAGAAATTGAAAGAGTTTTAAGAATTAAAGAGAGTGTAGAGAATAATTGTGTAGAGAATTAATGATATATATAAATGAATTAGGAGTGGAGTGAGATATTTATTGAATATTTTTGTATTTAAATCGCCGGTTTGATCCGATTCGGAACCGTCGGTTCAATCCGGTTTGGAACCGCCGGTTTACGGTTTCTAAAAAATATGAATTTGAACCAAACTGTAGAAGGACGGTTTCGGTTCGGTTCGAAGTCAGTTTAGATTTTAACCGATTTCAGTCTGATTTTGACCGAACCGGTTCTGATTCGGTTCAGTTCAAAACCGGACAGTGGCCAGCCCTACCATTAATGAAACAAGAATAAAAAGGTAGCGGTGGTGATCTCAAATGTGTTTTTTCCAAGCCTTGGATCCCACAAAATCCTTAAAGGAAACCTTTTTTTTTCCCTGGAAATAGAACCTCACGCACGCCCAGGGCATGAATCATGAAATGAGCAATTTCTTCTCCTTAACGAACCTTACACGTGTGATAGGAGAGAGAGAAAATATCAAAACGGTTTTTGGACGATTCCAATAGCTCTCTACACCATTCTTCACCCCCAAAAAGTCCCAAACACTTTCTAGAATCCATCTTTGAAGGAAAATCAAACATTTTAAGTGGGTTTCTTAAAGTTTTGGCCCTGTGATTTCCACTATCAATCATAATTGAGTTTCTTTTTTTCTTCTCTTTTCTCCTTTTGATAGAAACCCACTTTCATTTGATGATGTTTGATTTTGTTTTTATTAACTTGAGCCGCTAAATACTTTAGGTAGCGATTTTGATATAACTTGACTAGAGTGATTTATCAATTTTGATATATTTTCTCTATTTTAGCAATTAATGGTTGTTTTTTATTTTAATGCTTTTGGGTGTTTGAAATAATACTTGAATGACCTTTGATTCATGATTTGGCTGGAAAGTATTTTATGAATCTTGTTAGAACAACCTTTAACATAGTTATTTAGCTAAGAGTGGATACTAAGGCTAAAGACTATGGGATATTTTTGATAACTTAGATTTGTAATGCATTGGTTAACTAAATAATTCTTATTGGGAAATTGGGCTTATTTTGATTAATTGAAATGTTTAATAATGCTTGGAAAGGATTATTAGATATATTTGTGTTATTGCCTTTGCTAAGATAGTTAAATTGATCATATGACAAAGTTGGATAAAATTACATATTGACTTAAGTGAAGTCAAAATCTCTAGCCTTCTTTTGATTAATTTTTAAACTCTTATCTTTGATTCTTTTGTTGGTTAATTTTCAATTAAGTTAAATTTGTTTAATATTAGTTAAGCTTAGCTTAAGTTGTTTATAATTTGATGAGGAACCGGTTGCACCAATTCCACACCAAGGGCCAATAACTAGAGCAATGGCTAAGAAGCTTCAAGGCTTGGTGCATAAGCACATCACCAAGTCCAACCTCTTGCAAGTATTCGGTTTGGACTTGGAAGAGGGAAGCCAACCTTACTGTACATTCCTTTGCATATTTGAGGAGCCAAGAGACCAAGTGGCATCTGTCCAAGGTGGCATACATGTGGCAGCCACATCAGCAAGTCCATCCTAGTTGGCAACCAATGTGGCATCCAGGTGGAGTGCCTAGGTGGCAGCACAATTGGCAGCCCATCTCCACCAATCTTTTGAAGATGCTTTTATCCATTTTGCAAAGATTGGAAGCCATAACTTTGTCCAAGAGCTCCAGCCATGCTTCAACTATTTATAGGAAAAGCAAAGTTACTACTTTCAGCTTCAAGACAAAACATCTCTTTTCATATTGTCTCTCATTTGTAGCTTGCCAAATCTGACCTTCCTATTAATGTTTGAACCTTGTATCTATTTTTAGGAGAGATTGGTGTATTAACCAAGACGTGCACATGTCCCATGGTTGTTGAAGTGTCTTGGCAGAATACACCAACACATATTTCTGCCTTCTTTTGTTTCATTTTGGGGACATAATTCAGATGGTAATTTTTTTGAGCAAAATTGCTGGAGCTTTGCTTCAAAGTTCTTCTTAGAACTCTCTCTATTTTTCTTAGCAAATTCTTGCCTTGATTTGTTAAGTTTTATTATATGTTCAAGGTTGTTCATTAGCATAGGTGAATTGGTCTTATTCTTGGCTGTCTTTCTTGGGAATTATATTTTCAGTTCTCCATCTTCAAGGTGAAGGGTTGAAGGTTCAAGGGAGTTTCTTGGCTTGTTTTGAAGACGGTCCTTTGGTCTTTCTTCTTAGTGGAATCAGCTACTAAGAGTAGAAACCGTATCATTTGGTATCAGAGCTTAGGCTCTCTTCAAAACAGGTTGGTCATCCATTTTGTTGTGTTCTTATTTTTCCTTTCTCCTTCTTTTATCTTCCTTGTGTTTCACCCTTGAAGGTTCTTCAAGTCCTTGTGTTTTCTGATGTTTTTAAGAAAATATGAACATATTCAGGGCTTAGTAGTGAGTTAACACTCAATACTACTAATCTTAGGGTATATTAGAGTCTTTCTTACATCTATCCTTGTTTCCCTAGTTTTGTTACATTTGTGTTGTTTTCTACCTCAAGTCTTTTCTTCACAACCTGGTTATTTGTATCTTTGTGGCTTGTGAAGTGTGTTGTTGAAGCGTTTAGTGTTGAATGTGTTGAGTGCATCTCTTGTGTGGTTACATGATATAAAAAAAAAAAGAAGAAAAAGAAAGAAGAAAAAGAAAAGGTAAAAAAAAAAGGTGCAAAAGTGTAAGTTTGAGTGCTGGAATATTGTAAGTTCAACATTTCTATTTGGTGGCTGTTTTGCGGGAGGTATAGCCAAACCAACACAGAAAATTCTAAAACTTCATAAGGGTGCTTTGTAAGGGAAATTAAGCCTAGAAATCGAATTTGTTGTAAAAAATTCTACCGTTTACTTGGTGAGTCAAATTTAGCACATATTAGGCCAATTTGGAGTCCAAAACTTCAAGGTGCTTTCTGGAACCTCTAGACTTGATTTTCCCTACTAAAATTACGTCTTGTTGCTGCCCTTAAAATAGTTTTATAAAATTCCAACTTTGCCTTTTTTTCAAGGAGAGGCAAAAATAGCAAGCTAATTTTAAAAATTGGCAAGCTAATTTCGACTCCTATTTCACTTCATTGCTCTAGAGCTTGGTGTCTTCATTTCTTGCTTCAAGTGTCATAACAAACACTTATTCCACACGTTTTGCTTGAGTTTGTGCTTGAACATATATTAAAACTTGATTTAAACTTGCTGGAATTGCATTGGTTCTAACAAGAACTTCATAAGCAAGCTTGAGTGGAAAAAGGCATCGAGTGGCAAGAACTCCAAGAGGGTAAAAGCATATAAACTGAGTACAAACACTTGAGTGACCAAAAATTGAGTGAATTTGTGAGGTTATTTTCTGTTTTACTAACTTTTTTGTGCAGGTATTAAAAATGTCACAAGAACAAACTAGTGGACTTAATATGGATAATCCTTTTTACCAACAAGCACTTGTTCAACATTTGGCAAGAATTGGTAGACAATTGAGCAACCTAGCTGACCGAATTGAAAGAATTGAGCAGAATAGTGGGAATGGTAGACAAAACACAAATGAGGGGCAGAATAGGGCTAGGGGATCTAGAGTGAACAATGCACCACCTATGGATGATTGGGAGGATGAAAATGATGATGATTTTGATGAAGAGGATGACTAGCACTCTGCTGCACATGATGACCACCATAGACCGAGAGGGATGAGAGGTAATAGGGGTGGAAGAGGTGGAGGCAGAAACTTGAGAAGAGGTAATATGGAGGAAGCAAGAGGGAGAGGGAGAGTGGATGGTAACAATACTGGGATCAAAATGAAAATTCCACCATTCCAAGGCAAAGCCAATCCGGATGCATATTTAGAGTGGGAGAGGAAGGTGGATCTCATTTTTTATTGTCACAATTATAGTGAGGAAAAGAAGGTGAAGCTTGCAGTAGTTGAGTTTACAGATTATGCCATAGTTTTGTGGGATCAGTTGCTCACTAAAAGAAGGAGAAATGGGATGAGGGGTGTTGAAACTTGGGATGAGATGAAGCAAATCATGAGAGATAGATTTATACCTCAACATTACTATAGGGAGTTGCACCAAAGGTTGCAAGGGCTGGTGCAAGGAAACAAAAGTGTGGAAGAATATTTCAAGGAGATGGAGATGGCTATGATAAGAGCCAATGTAGAGGAGGATAGGGAAGCCACTATGGCTAGGTTCCTAAAGGGGCTAAATCTTGATATTGCCAACATAGTGGAGCTACAACACTATGTAGAGCTTGATGACATGTTAAATATGGCAATAAAGATAGAAAAACAACTAAAGAAGAAGAAAGCATTCAAAATGGGTGTAGGTATGAATTCGAGCAACAATGCTCCATGGAAACTGAATTGGAAGAAGGGTGAAACTTGTGATTCCAAGGCTGTTTCTAAGGAAAAGAAAGTAGGAGACTAGGGGTGGAGAAAAGCCTAGTGTGACTGAGAAAGGCAAGGGACAGAATACCTCTAGTGGAAGAACTAGGGATCCAATGTTTTAGGTGCTTAGGGAAGGGACATTATGCATCTCAATGTCCTAACAAGAGGGTGATGGTGATGAGGCCGAATGGGGAGATCGAATAAGAAGATGATGATGTTGATGATGATGATGATGCTAGTGAGAGTATGCCTCCTTTGGAGGAAGCTAGTGATGTAGCGCATGCGGTGGGAGGTAATATTCTGGTGGCTAGGCGTGCACTAAGTGCACAAGCAAAGGAAGAAGAAGGAGATGCACTACAAAGGGAAAATATTTTCCACACTAGATGCTTGGTGAATGGTAAAACTTGTAGCATGATTGTAGATAGTGGTAGTTGTGTGAATGTTGCCAGCACACTCATGGTTGGGAAGCTTGGCTTGCGCACCATCAAGCATTCTAGACCATACAAGTTGCAATGGCTGAATGACTGTGGGGAAATTAAGGTGAACAAGCAAGTGATGTTGGCTTTTTCTATTGAAAGGTATAAGGATGAGGTGTTGTGTGATGTGGTGCCAATGCATGCTAGACATATTTTGCTAGGGAGACCATGGCAATATGATAGGAAGGTAGTGCATGATGGATTTAGGAATAAGTATTCCTTTGATCATGATGGACGAAGGGTTACTTTAGCAGCATTATCACCCGCACAAGCTTTTGAAGATCAATTAAGGATAAAATAGACCATGAATGATCAACAACAAAGAGAGGCCGAGCTAAGAGTGCAAAAAGAGAAAGAAAGAAAAGAAAGAGAGGAAAAAGCAAAAGGGAAAAATGAGGGAGAGAAAGAGAAGAGAGAAAATTCAAAAAGAGTGAAACCAAAAGGAAAGGGCTCAGGGCAAAAGGAGAGTTGTGAGAAGAGTGGAGAGAATAAAGTCAGTTTGTTAGCAAAAGCCAAGGATGTGAGGACTACATATTTTTCTAGTATGCCAATGGCTTTGCTAATTTGTAAGGGAGCTTACACCATTGTTTCTAACCTTGACCCATCCATTCCTAGTTGTGCTTTGCCCTTATTGCAGGAGTTTGAGGATATCTTCCCTGAAGAAATACCTAATGGGCTACCACACATTAGAGGCATAGAGCACCAAATAGATTTTGTGCCTGGAGCTGTAATCCCAAATAGGCCAGCCTATAGAACCAATCCGGAAGAGGCTAAGGAACTTCAAAGATAAGTGGAGGAGTTTCTAGCAAAAGGCCATGTTAGGAAGAGCATGAGCCCATGTGCCGTACCTGTTCTTTTGGTGCCTAAGAAAGATGGGAGCATGCGCATGTGTGTGGATTGTAGAGCCATCAACAAAATCACTGTAAAGTATAGACATCCCATACCTAGACTTGATGATATGCTTGATGAGTTGCATGGTGCATGCATATTTTCTAAAATTGACTTAAAGAGTGGTTATCACCAAATTCGCATGAAATTAGGAGATGAATGGAAAACTGCCTTTAAGACTCAATATGGACTATATAAATGGTTAGTCATGCCATTTGGCTTGACCAATACACCTAGTATATTTATGAGGCTTGTGAACCATGTGTTGCATGCTTTCCTAAGAAAATTTGTTGTAGTGTATTTTGATGATATCCTAGTATATAGCCAAAATATGCATGATCATTTGCTGCATTTGAGACAAGTCTTTGAGGTGTTGAGAAAAGAGCACTTGTATGCCAATATTAAGAAATGCACTTTCTGTATGGACAAAGTTATTTTCTTAGGATTTGTGGTGAGTGGCAAGGGAATTGAGGTTGATGAGGACAAGGTAAGAGCCATTAGAGAGTGGCCTACACCTAAGTCCGTGAGTGATGTGAGGAGCTTCCATGGGTTGGCTAGTTTTTATAGGAGATTTGTAAAGGATTTTAGTACCATAGCCGCACCCTTGAATGAAGTTGTAAAAAAGAATGTGGGATTCAAGTGGGGGGAAGAACAAGAGCATGCATTTAATTCACTTAAGGAGAAATTGTGTTCTGCACCTTTACTTGCTTTACCTGATTTTTCTAAAACTTTTGAGATTGAATGTGATGCCTCTGGAGTGGGTATTGGAGCTGTTTTGAAGCAGGAAAGGAGACCGATTGCCTACTTCAGTGAGAAGCTAAGTGGGGCTACATTGAAGTACTCTACTTATGACAAAGAGATGTATGCTCTGGTACGTGCACTTGAGACTTGGCAACACTACTTGTGGCCGAAGGAGTTTGTCATTCATAGTGACCATGAGTCACTCAAGTACTTAAAGGGGCAGAACAAGCTCAACAGGCGCCATGCCAAGTGGAGTGAATTCATTGAAGGTTTCCCATATGTGATTCAATACAAGCAAGGCAAAGAGAATGTGGTGGCTGATGCACTTTCAAGGAGATGATGACAGTTCGAGGACGAATTCTTTCAAAGAGGCAGAGGATGATGAGGAACCGGTTGCACCAATTCCACACCAAGGGCCAATAACTAGAGCAATGGCTAAGAAGCTTCAAGGCTTGGTGCATAAGCACATCACCAAGTCCAACCTCTTGCAAGTATTCGGTTTAGACTTGGAAGAGGGAAGCCAACCTTACTGTACATTCCTTTGCATATTTGAGGAGCCAAGAGTCCAAGTGGCATCTGTCCAAGGTGGCATACATGTGGCAGCCACGTCAGCAAGTCCATCCTAGTTGGCAACCAATGTGGCATCCAGGTGGAGTGCCTAGGTGGCAGCACAATTGGCAGCCCATCTCCACCAACCTTTTGAAGATGCTGTAACACCCCTGATTTTTTATATATTATTATTGGGCTTCGTGTAGGTATCCTCAATTCGCGGAAATTCGACAGTTGTCCGGATCTGTGAATTTCCAGCCGATGCAACAGCCTACCGGAAAAGTCTCCGAATTGGATCGAGGTTTTGGCTACCCCACCATTGTCAGGCATCCCGAGCGCGTTCCCGAAGTCGGAATCGGCAAAGGTAAACCCGAACCTTGCTTTTTCGTAATTTTCTAGTGCTTAAATAGGATTAAAAATCCATAAAATATTCGTGGTAGCTTAGAAAATTACGATTCTTTTTGCAATAGCTTAGTAATATTTCTAAGGACCATGCAAGTAGTTTTATAATTTTTAGAGCTTATTTGAGCAGTTTTTGCAAAAATGATCAATTATAAGGACTAAATTGAAATTTTACATATTGTGATGAATGATTGATTTGATGGGCCCAGGAGGGGCTGTGTGATGTGATTGAGTTGTGGATATATGGATTGTGGATATAGAAGTGTGTTTTGAGCCCTTTTGCAAGTTGGGTAGATCCTAGGTATAGGGGAGACTCACTGGATTTTCGCACGACTTAGGACGTAATTGGTCTTTTCTTTGTTTGTATTGAGTCGATTGTATTAAATAAATGTAATATGATTGTCAGTGAGCCGACAGCCTTCTTCCTCCGCCACCGCCACAGAATTTGTCGTCCATTTGTTAGTAAAATATTTATTTTAATTGTAATTTCGATATTATTTTATGTTGAGCTTTCCCATGCTTGTCTTATATGCATATTTTTATTTTTTTAAACTCTAGGCACGATTTATATTGCTTTCATATCTGTTGATGTGCCATGGATTTTGTTGTGGTATTTTGGAGCAAGCAGCGTGCGTTGGCGTGCGTGTGATGTGGTGTGGACTATGGATAGGACGGGGTAGTCACGGCTTGAGTAATTCGCTGGGACCCGTTCCTTCGAGGGGTAGTCATGGCTTGAGTAATTCACTGGGACCCTCGATTTGGTTATTAAGTGGAAGTCCGAGCTTGAGTAATTCGCTGGCACCAGGTTGGATTTAAGAGAGTCAGATAGGGATCACCCCATATGTTATGATTGATACTACAGGGTGTGTGAGTGCTCCAAATTACCTTTTTGATGTTATGATGTGAAAATGTTGTTGATGTTGCATTTCACTCTACAGGTTGCATTAGTGCTAGATAGTTATAGAGATTATGGTTAAAATTGATATTTTACTCTCTGAGTCGAACGCTCACTCCTGTTCAATATTTTTTCAGGCTACAGGAGGACTTTATTTTGGTTAACCTGCTTTTCTCCCTCGCAGGTCAATTATTACTGTTTGTATAAACTTGTTAAATCTTAGAATTTCCGCATGTGTTAGAAATGTTATTTGATTTGGGTCTGTAAACTAAATTATTATTTTGGGACTCAGAAACTTAATATGCTATGCATGTTGATGGATTGGATGAGGAGCCGAGCTCCCATTTATTATTATGTTGATGAGTATGTGGAGGGTGAGCCGAGCTCCCAATTGACTATATATTGTGTTTACAGTCGGGTGAGTCGAAAACTCTCCGTTGGTAAGTCCATTTATGGCGGACTCTATCCGTTTGTTTTCTTGATACTGGGCCCAAATGGGCCTTAGAGTTGGGTTAATGAACAGTTAGGCTTACTACGGGCCTCGGGGGCTTTAGGCTGGCCCAGGTCCTAGTGCCGGTCCGGCCCATAGGTTGGGTCGTGACAAATGTGGTATCAGAGCTTAGGCTCCAGATTCATAGGGAAAAATTATCTAAGTGTTGGGAAGAGTCTACTAGGAGTCACATGCGGAGTATAGGATTCATTTACGTCTTTTCCTAAAATTCTTTGTTTCTAGATTCTACGTTATACCTCGGAAATATAAGATTACCTCGCTTAGTGTCTTGATTTTCGTGGAGTATACAGAAATGTGAAATAGAGTTAGTAGACATGTGAGATCTATCATGAGGATACGTACTCCAAGAAATGTTATATTTTTGTCAGTATGGGTTTAAATGGTGTGCCCATTTCGTGTAAGACACGAGTACATAAAAGTGAGTCTTAAAAGTACAGTTGCCCTAGATAAGGATGAGGATACCACTACTAGCAGTCATCAGTAGATGACCCAGTCAGAATAAGTTTGTGATAATAGAAGATTCAGGAGAGATAAGAAATTAGGAGACCTAGTCTGTCAGGACGTATCGTAGTAACTATACAATGTTCTCGATGTCTGCTCTGTAAGCTGCAGATTACAGTACCGACATGAGATTATTGTGTAGAGCTGCGTGCATCCCCGTGGTGCTCCATAATGAGGATGTTGCAGGCAGTCTCTATTTTGGTACAGTAATACCAGAACAGAGTTCTATATCTGCAAAGGAGTTGGGAACTCCTGGTTAAGAGTCTAGAGCTAGAATATCGAAAGGTCACAGTTGGGTGGTAACTAGAGTCAGTGACTCAGTTACCCTAGCATGAGCTAGAGTTACAGTAAGAGTTGCCATCAGACCAGAGGTTTCGGACTAGTTGCAAAGTAAAGTTGATACCTATAGAGTGAGACCATCTAGTCTTCGGTATGGAATTTTGGATGGTTTTTGCAGAACGATAGACGTTTTGCTTAGAACTTAGTGAGAATAGAATACCTTGTGTGTATCAGTATGGAATAAAGTACAACCCTACTACCTAGAGAAGGTCGAAACTATGAATTGATGATTTATAGAGCTATGATATGATAAAAGAGTCATTAACTTGACATGGTTCTGGCAAGGTGGTAGATGTAGTACCTTTGTTGCAGCAAGTTAAGATATAGTCCTATCTTTTCAGAATGGATCGAAGGTTATTACTGATAATGATGACTTATGGAATAGTGTCCCAGATGGGACTGTAGAGTGTGGTAGAGAGTAGTTGGCTCGGGTATCCTGGAGAGGATACAAGTTCCATTATAGGAATCATATATAATCAGATCACGATGGATGTAAATCCTTTGAATTGGATGACGGGTTTGGGTGCCCGAAATCTTAAGTTTTGGAATTGAGTAAACATGGAAAATAATAATAATAATAATAATAATAATAATAATAATAATAATAATAATAATAATAATAATAATAATAATAATAATAAATAAAATTACTGCAGAATCAGTTCTCGAGGTAGTAAGGGTATTATGTAAGCTAAAGGATAAGAATAGAGATCATACAATAAAAGTATGACTGTAATTTGCTGAGTTCCTTTCTAATTTCAAATTATTCAAAACAATAGTATAATCTAATTATAATAGTGTTAAGAGTAATAAATTAGCGAAGATAAATCACAGAAGGCCAATGGATAAAGAAAGTGCAGAATGAAAGTTTGGGCAATTGATTGCAGATGCAATATAATCTAAATGCTAGTGGAAGTACTAGCTAGAGTGGTCAAAGGACCAAATCTGAGTAGCACAGACATATGATAACGCGATAGAGACTCTGAAAGATATAGTTAGCAAGTACAACTATTATGTTAGGAAGAAGAATGGAACCAGGGATAGAATAGTCAAGTTCTATTTTGGGTAAGACAAAGGAAATAAATGAAAGGACAACCTAAAGAGCGCATAATAAAAGGAACAAAGTTAAGATATAGGATAGGCTAAGTGTTATTCTTGGTAAGGAGAATGACAAGGATGGAAAACCCAAAATGGGACCACATTAGTGAGAAAAGTGATGGAGGTATGGAATACAATAATAATGAGTAAATGTTAGAAGGTGTGCGATGGTATTGCGGACTACCTAAATAGGTAGAGAAAGAGAAGTTAGTAAGCAATAAGTTGAATAAAAGTCAGTCTAAGGGATCAAATAGGTATGATGAGAGGAAAAGAATGATAGATAATGACACATAGGTTTTAGGTTAGACTTTTGAGATAGTGAGAAGGTAGTTAGAGGTTCGTTATGAATGTCAGGCAAACATTTTTAGTGTGATCAACATAATCACTTTGTAGTGAAGCAATAACGACAGGACAATAGTAGGGGTAGAACGAAAAGTGACAAGTCTGGATGGTTATAAATCACTAGAAAGTTCAAGGATCAAATTAATGACCCTATATAAGGGTGGAATTAGTGTTGGAAGAATTTATTAGTGAGAGAAATCTTTCAGGAATCAACAAAAGTTAAGGGCACAATAAAAACGATGATAGATATGAATCATAGGTCGAGTATAAGTAAAGTTAATAAATTATAAAATATTATGTCAAGAAGGAAAATGGTACGGTAAAGGGTTCATGCAGATGATACCTTATAGGTAGAGCATAATTGTGCTAGGAGATGATGAAATTTGGAGAGAAAGACCAAGAAACTTAGGTGAAACGTTATAATATGACAATCGGGTGTAGTTGAATATAAGAGGATATTTTCTTTCTTTTCAAGTTTAGCTTGTGCTTTTGGTTCTAGAAGGTTATATAAGGAACAGAAACTGAGTCAAGGAGACCTAGTTATTGAGAGTTTAGTAGGCACAAATTCATACATAATTTCCTGATATGAGAATGACAGTAAGTGCATACCTAGTATTAAGTATGAAAGGATGAACAGAGTAATGATAGGAGTTAAATTGAGTTAGCTACTAAGGCTTGCAACTGTTTTAAACTATGAGCTGGAGGAAGTACTGTTTATGGTTGAGATTCAATAGATGAAATTGTTGCTGATGGGTAATTTGAGGTTGAAGTTTAGAAAGCTATGGGTAGTATATATGATTATAGTAAGGAGAATGAACACGTGAAGTATCTTGTTTGGAATTAAGGCATGACACATATTTCCTACAGCCGTGTTAGTTCAGATGGAACTTATAGTTTATGGTGCTCATATTCATCCAGGATAAGCAATTTCCTACTAAGTGATAGGGAATGATAATGTTCGATAGTTAAGTTGGAAAAAGGGGATACAAGAAAAAAATTTTTTTTCTATGGGTAATTATAAGTGTTACATAAGGTGAAGAATGTCTTTGGTAGGAGTAAATCATAGGGTTAGAATTCTTGAAGTAATTAAACTAGTATTCAATATAAGAATAAGAACTATAAAGAAAGTTAAATTTGTTGATGGGATAGACATCTTTGAAGGAAAAGGTGTAAGGATGAGATAGGACTAAAATTAAGGAATAAGTACAAGAGTTGAAATGATACCAACAATACCAAAAATAGGAAAAGGGAAGTGGATAAGATGCAAAGGACAGGAAGAGAGCTCGATAGAGTCGGTTATAATGATGAGGATAAGGAGTGTCTAACCACCGCCCCGTGTTAACACTACCTATGAGCGGTGAAGGATACACCTGTCTGTGGACGCCTCGAGTTGGCCTAGGGTGTGTTTTGATGCGGAATGGAAAAGTAGTGGCTTATGCTTCAAGGCACCAAGAGGCATGAGCGTAACTATCCCACCCATGATTTGGAAATGGCGGTGTAGTCTTCGCACTAAAAACTGGAGACACTACTGTATGGTGAAGTGTGCGAGATATACACCGACCATAAGAGTTTGAAGTACATCTTCCAACAGAGGGATTTAAACTTGAGACAGAGGAGATGGATGGAGCTTACGGAAGACTATGATTGCCCCATCGGTACCACCTGGGAAGGCCAATGTAGTAGCAGATGCTTTAAGCGTAAAATCTTCCACGGCTTTGGCGCACATTTCAGCAGAGAAGAGACCGTTGATTCAGGAAGTACATGAGTTGATGGATCAAGGTTTAATCCTAGATCTTTCAGATGAGGGGGTCTTGTTGGCTCATTTTTCAGTGAGGCCAGACTTGCGAGATAGAGTTAGAGTTTCCCAACACAGAGACCAACAATTAATGAAGATCATAGAAAGAGTACAGCAAGGTGAAGGTGGTGAGTTTGGATTTGCCAATGATGGTACCCTAGTGCAAGGTTCTAGGATATGTGTGCCAGATGTAGACAATCTCAGAGATGAAATCATGCGAGAGGCACACTATACACTGTACAATGTCCACCCAGGTTCCACCAAGATGTACCATGATGTGAAAGATAGCTATTGGTGGAATGGCATGAAGAGAGACATAGCAGACTTTGTGTCCAAGTGCTTGACTTGTCAGAAGGTGAAGTTTGAACACTAGAGACCGTCAGGGAAGCTGCAAGAGCTCCCTATCCCAGAATGGAAGTGGGAAATGATCACTATGGATTTTGTGACTGGGTTGCCTCGTAGACCGCTTGACCAAATCAGCTCACTTCTTACCTGTAAAGACTACATACTCTGTGGCACAGTATGCCCGGCTCTACATTCGAGAAATAGTCAGATTGCATGGAGTTCCGGCTTCCATAATATCTGACAGAGGGCCCCAATTCACTTCTCGGTTTTGGAGAAAGTTGCAGGAGGCACTTGGCACACAGTTGAACTTTAGTACGGCTTTCCACCCTCAGATAGACGGACAGTCCGAAAGGACAATCCAAACACTGGAAGACATGCTTCGCATGAGTGTTTTGGATTTTGGAGGTCAATGGGATGATCAGCTAGTTTTGGTGGAGTTTGCCTACAACAACAGTTATCACTCCAGCATAGGAATGGCACCCTACGAGGCACTATATGGAAGAAAGTGTAGGTCTCCTCTGTGTTGGACAGAAATGGGGGAAGCGAAGGTGCATGATGTAAACCTAGTGCAGTACACTTCAGAGATAGTTCCTTTAATCGAGAACGATCAAATTGACTTTAAGTAGGCGTAAGAGTTATGCGGACCCAGACGGAGGGATGTGGAGTTTGCGATGGCGACTATGTATTCTGAAGGTTTCTCCAATGAAGGAGTCATGAGATTTGGAAAGAAGGGCAAGTTGGCACCTCGGTATATTGGACCTTTTGAGGTTACTGATAGAGTTGGAGCAGTTGCCTACAGGTTGGAGCTACCACCCAACCTCTCTCACGTTCATCCCATGTTTCACATCTCCATGCTCAGGAAATACATTCCCGATCCTTCTCATGTACTGCAGCCGGATGTGATAGAGCTAAAAGAGAACTTGACATTTGAGGAGCAAACAGAGCCATAGTGGACTACCAAGTGAGGCAATTTGAGATCAAAACAGATCCCTATGGTTAAGGTTTTGTGGAGGAGTCAATCAGTGGAAGAGTGCACCTGGGAGTTAGAACGGGACATGCGTAGCAAGTACCCTTATCTGTTCAATGTATAATCATGTGCTTTATTCTGCCTTGTGTAAAATTCGAGGACGAATTTTCTGTAAGGGGGGAAGAATGTAACACCCCTGATTTTTTATATATTATTATTGGGCTTCGTGTAGGTATCCTCAATTCGCGAAAATTCGACAGTTGTCCGGATCTGTGAATTTCCGGCCAGACAGACCAGCTACCGGAAAAGTCTCCGAATTGGATCGAGGTTTTGGCTACCCCACTATTGTCAGGCATCCCGAGCGCGTTCCCGAAGTCGGAATCGGCAAAGGTAAACCCGAACCTTGCTTTTTCGTAATTTTCTAGTGCTTAAATAGGATTAAAAATCCATAAAATATTCGTGGTAGCTTAGAAAATTACGATTCTTTTTGCAATAGTTTAGTAATATTTCTAAGGACCATGCAAGAGTTTTATAATTTTTAGAGCTTATTTGAGCGGTTTTGCAAAAATGATCAATTATAAGGACTAAATTGAAATTTTACATATTGTGATGAATGATTGATTTGATGGGCCGGGAGGGGTGTGTGATGTGATTGAGTTCTGGATATATGAATTATGGATATAGAAGTGTGTTTTGAGCCCTTTTGCAATTTGGGTAGGTCCTAGGTATAGGGGAGACTCTGCCGGATTTTCGGCACGACTTAGGACGTAATTGGTCTTTTTCTTTGTTTGTATTGAGTCAGATTGTATTAAATAAATGTAATATGATTGTCAGGTGAGCCGGGACAGCCTTCTTCCTCCGCCCAGCCGCCACAGTAATTTGTCGTCCAGTTTGTGAGTAAAATATTAATTTTAATTGTAATTTCGATATTATTATATGTTCAGCATGCCCATGCATCACTTATATGCATATATTTATTTAGTTAAACTCTAGGCACGATTTATATTGCATTCATAACTGTTGATGTGCCATGGATGTTGTTGTGGTAATTTGGAGCAGTGTGCGTGCGTTGGCGTGCGTGTGATGTGGTGTGGACTATGGATAGGACGGGGTAGTCACGGCTTGAGTAATTCGCTGGGACCCGTTCCTTCGAGGGGTAGTCACGGCTTGAGTAATTCGCTGGGACCCTCGATTTGGTTATTAAGTGGAAGTCCGAGCTTGAGTAATTCACCGCACTGGTTGGATTTAAGAGAGTCAGATAGGATCAGCTCCCATATGTTATGATTGATACTACAGGGTGTGTGAGTGCTCCAAATTACCTTTTTGATGTTATGATGTGAAAATGTTGTTGATGTTGCATTTCACTCTACAGGTTGCATTAGTGCTAGATAGTTATAGAGATTATGGTTAAAATTGATATTTTACTCTCTGAGTCGAACGCTCACTCCTGTTCAATATTTTTTCAGGCTACAGGAGGATTTTATTTTGGTTAACCTGCTTTTCTCCCTCGCAGGTCAATTATTACTGTTTGTATAAACTTGTTAAATCTTAGAATTTCCGCATGTGTTAGAAATGTTATTTGATTTGGGTCTGTAAACTAAATTATTATTTTGGGACCTGTAAACTTAATATGCTATGCATGTTGATGGATTGGATGAGGGAGCTGAGCTCCCATTTATTATTATGTTGATGAGTATGTGGAGAGTGAGCTGAGCTCCCCAATTGACTATATATTGTGTTTACAGGTCGGGTGAGTCGAAAACTCCCCGTTGGTAAGTCCATTTTATGGCCGGACTCTGTCCGTTTGTTTTCTTGATACTGGGCCCAAATGGGCCTTAGAGTTGGGTTAATGAACAGTTAGGCTTACTACGGGCCTCGGGGGCTTTAGGCTGGCCCAGGTCCTAGTGCCGGTCCGGCCCATAGGTTGGGTCGTGACAGATGCTTTTATCCATTTTGCAAATATTGGAAGCCATAACTTTGTCCAAGAGCTCCAGCCATGCTTCAACTATTTATAGGAAAAGCAAAGTTACTACTTTCAGCTTCAAGACAAAACATCTCTTTTCAGATTGTCTCTCATTTGTAGCTTGCCAAATCTGACCTTCCTATTAATGTTTGAACCTTGTATCTATTTTTAGGAGAGATTGGTGTATTAACCAAGACTTGCACATATCCCATGGTTGTTGAAGTGTCTTGGCAGAATACACCAACACATATTTCTGCCTTCTTTTGTTTCATTTTTGGGACATAATTCAGATGGTAATTTTTTTGAGCAAAATTGCTGGAGCTTTGCTTCAAAGTTCTTCTTAGAACTCTCTCTATTTTTCTTAGCAAATTCTTGCCTTGATTTGCTAAGTTTTATTATATGTTCAAGGTTGTTCATCAGCATAGGTGAATTGGTCTTGTTCTTGGCTGTCTTTCTTGGGAATTATATTTTTAGTTCTCCATCTTCAAGGTGAAGGGTTGAAGGTTCAAGGGAGTTTCTTGGCTTGTTTTGAAGACGGTCCTTTGGTCTTTCTTCTTAGTGGAATCAGCTACTAAGGGTAGAAACCGTATCATAATTTCCCTTATTCAAGTTAATTTGGTTGTTTAGATATTAGTGAAATTTACATAAATTTTAATAATTAAAGACAATTCTCAAGGAAATGATACTTTACTCATCATTATATTACTTGTGTGATTTCCTATACTTACGGATTAATAACAATCGATATTGGTATATATTGAAATTGTATTTATTAATGAATCAATTGCACGAAAATTGCATATGCTTATGTACTGTGTGTGTGAATAGCCCTATGATCTTCATAGTGCTTCTTTTTGCTATTTTGATTGGTTTGGCTTCTACAGGATTGTTTCATCAAAAGTTACAAATGCTTTGATCATATAAGTTGAGGATTCCACTTTGAGTTACATAAGGTGCATTGAATATGTTTTCTCTTAAGCCACATAGCTCTATTGAAAATAAATATCTTATTATTGCGTTAATGCTACAATCTTTTCTTGAGTTGGTAGAAGTTTAGTGTTGAGGTTACATCACATCACACTCTCATAGGCAATAACCTTGCAACAAGCTTAAGGACAGTTAAAAGTTGATTACTAATGGAATTTGATTTAATTTTTTACTAAAATTATTTGACACGTAAGCAAAATCTTGACTGTAATGTCCTTGATAATGCAAAAATTATACTTTCTGAATTGACTGTAGTCATAATTAATATTTTTTTTTCCTGAATCAGCCTATCTATTTATTAAACTTCAAAAAAAAAAAATCCCTCCAATTCCACATGAAAGACTGACAATGTTTTGTGTAACAATATATAATAGCTGCAATTTCTGACCAAAATATGCTTATATATGCAAGATTTTGTTATGAGTTGATGCAATTAAACATGGCTGCAAAACAAGCTGTACCATAGTCACTTGGAGCATGGAGCGTCTTGGATCGTGATATGAGTATAAGTACGATTCGTCACTTAGCTAAATATAGGGCATGCAGGGATATATTTAGTCGATACGTTAATTCAGAATGCAATATGTAAATTATATCAATTCAATTTGTGAAACATAAGCTACAATTAATTAGTATAATCTCTATTCTAAAAACAAATAATAACATAATTTCTCTTTTCATAATTTTTAAATTTTTTATGATGTAATATTTTACAAGATTAATATTAGTAAAAGAAATTTTTAAAAATCTAACTTTTTTTATAATATACTATTAAAATTTTTTTATCAATTAAAATTTTAAAAAATAATAATATTTTAAATTAAATGGGCTTTTAATTGACATTTAATGGACTTTATAATTCAGAACTTAATGGTATGTATAACATATTATAATTACTTAATGGGTCTTATTAGACTTAATAGCAAGTGAAATTAGCAACTCATATTCATTATGACCTAAGCCAACGAAGATTAAAAGAGAATAAGAGATATGAGGCTTCTTTTAGAAGATTTTTGTTCTTCCTCTTCTTAAGAATTTGTGGCTCCTGCTTCTTATTGTTTTTTGCTCTTGTTTATTCTATTCCTAGTTTTTTTTTTCTTTGTATACTGATATCCCTTATTTTATTAAAAAGAAATAGAAGAAAAAATAAGAAAAAATGAATAGGATCTTCTTCTTTTTTCCTTTGATTTTGTGTTGAATATAATGAAATGGGTTCGCTTGATTAGAGATCCAAAATGCGTTCCAAAGCGATTTAGGATGCAAAGGACTCGTGTTTTGGAATGCGCGATCTAGGTCGCAGAATTCAAGGGGGTTAGGAGAATCTGGCAACTATGATATGTACTATGTTCACTTATGCTGGCTTTATTTTTCTTGATAGTTATAGATGCATCAACCTCTCCAATTGACAGGATAAAGTCTCTAAATATCATTAAAGAAGAGAACCACAGAGGACCTTACTTTGGTCTCATAACAGTTTACCCACCTAAAAAGAATGCCCCTTTAGCAACTGGGGCTTTTAGGCCTTGTTGGAATCACCCTTTTGTCGATCTCTCAGGTGGGTACTGTATATTTTGGAGTTTTTCCTAGACATATATCTTTAGGTGCTTCCTGTTAAAATAACTGCTGGGTGTTTCAGGATTAAGAATGTAGCTGGGAAAGTTCCAGGGAAGAAAGCTATCCTGTGAGATGTGGGGTTGGAATGGTAAGCAAAGTTTTTGCATAATTTCAGTGAACGTTTCAAATAGCCTTTTGTAGAGAGTCCTGGAAGGAGAGATTTTGAAATTGTTCACAAAATGTCATGTTAGTGGAATTCATTTCCAGCTTTAACCTTTTTGAGTGAGTTGTTGACCTAATTTTATTGGGTAAATACAGCTGCAACAAGACAGCAAATGTTGGATTTGTTTGATGTAAAAGGAACCGTCCATTTTGGAATTGCATGAAAATTTAAATAATTTCATGTCTATTGGAGATGTTTCCATTCCCAAAGAATTTGCTTATACTGGCATTTGGGATTGGCAGGTAGATCACCTATAATTTTCGTATCTCTTTTATCAATTGTGACTTCTGCTTAGACATCAAAATTTTGGTCTCAACAGAACCATGGTTGGAGACTATAATGTCTGTAAGCTCTCCCTCCCCATACCTTTGCCTCTCAACCTATTTTTATTTTTATTTTGTCTGTGAAAAATTTAGTGCCCTAGTTGGTTAACTCTAAAATTGTGTGTGGGATGCAATTCTCGGAATAAAATGTTTTTCCTTTTTTCGGTTTAGCATCCAAATTTTCTGTAAATTTTTATATTTGAATAACTTGACTAATTGGAATTTTCAAGATTCTTAATGATCAATTTTTTTACAGCTATTAATAAATTCATATATAAACTGATATTGAAATTTGACTAGTATTAATTCAGCCGCTTTGTCATTTTATCAAGTCCTTGACAAATGAGAGATCGTACGGACATCGGGATACATGCAGAATTTGGAAGTGCATGGAGGCAAGGGTTTTATCAACAATCAACCAATGATAAATGTGGTATAGAGAGCTAAATTTTCACCTGTTTACAATTTTTTATTTTTTTTTAGTATTTAGATTGGCTTTCTATTGTCCCAAAATAGTCCAAGAGGGGGGTGAATTGGACTTTAACAATTTTTCGGCCCTTGCTTGTAGCCTAATGAAAAGTTGTGGCTTTGTTCAATTAGGTGCTTCTTAATAAATAATGACAGTGATATGTATTTCAATAAAGTGTCACTAAGTTGCAAGTCAAGCTTTAATCAATATTTATAGCTACCAAAACATGCATCACAAGACATTCAACTAATTTCTCATCATACTCATAAATCCTCAAATATACCAACTCAATATATTCAATCAACATTCAAGGTCATGTATAAAAATTAAATTGCACAAAAGTAAAGAGGTTAAGGTTAGAGAGATCAAACACAATGATTTTTATAGTGGTTCGGCTTAACTAGCCTACATCCACTCTCTCAAAAAACCCTCTTTGAGTCTTCTCTCTACTATTTGCTCTTTTAAAGGCAAGAGACCAAAAGCCCTTTACACTTTTTCAACACCAAGCTTTCACCAAGGTAGCTTGAACCCTTAACAAGTGCTATCTCAAGCACTTACACTCTCAAGCTTCAATGGGTGCTTGTACAATCTCTCTTAAATGCAACTTAATGTTTTAACACTCACTCTTACTCAATACAAATCAAACTATAAAGAAGAGATGAGTTGATTTGTCAATGGTAGCTCAAAGACTTTAAAGCTCTTGAATGAAAGCAATAAATGAAAATCAAGGTTGGAGTTCAAATGTAAGCTTTCATCAAGTGTAAAATGGAGTAATGAAGGTGTATTTATAGTCCCAAATCATTTTAGACCGTTTGAAATCTTTTTGGAATGTTATACACACTGCTCAAGACAAAATGGCCGTTATTTTGTCTTTTTGTGCGAGGTTGAGCAGCTCTGATCATTTAGTAAACTAATGAAATTTTGGCAACAGCAATAAACTAGTTAGTAAACTAATGTTTTAGCAAACATATTAGCAAACTAATTTTTTAGCAAAGCAGTTAGCAAACTAAATTAACAGCTGCATATCTCAACTTGTAATATTAAAAACAAAGATTTAGACCTTAAGAAGAAAAATAAGTTCCAATAGCAGTATCCAAGGTCATGATGAGGAAAAGTAATCAGAAAATAAAGTTTCATTTTTGAGCTCCATTCGACTAAACTCTCATCTATTCTTTTCACATAAGACCTAAGACTCAATCTCTACCTCTATGACTTTCATACCTTTACTTTGAGTCTTGGCTTACATAATCTTGTCCTTTCTCATCTTGGATTTGTCTTGAGATGCCTTTGAGTATTCTTCCTCTTTAGATGCAACTTCAAAAATTCTTTAGGAATAAGAAAAGGAATCTACACATTACTTTAAAGTTGGGTTAGATAGATTCTGTTTGAGTTTTGTTATCATGAAAATCAATACTCATTTTGAGCTACACGGGGTCAACAATCTCCCCCTTTTTGATGATGACAAAACTCAATTGAATCATCAATCAAGAAATAATAAAAATGAGCGTAAGTATATCCAAGCAAGTTAGTATGCAGAAAAGTGCTCCCCCTAAATATATGCACATAACTTCCAAGACATTTATCAGCTATACAAAAGCTCCCCCTGAGTTTATGCTATAAAGCATGTTCATAAGATATTCACAATATTCTCAAAAAAAATATGCACATAAACATGCTTCCATTTGTCAAAGTATAAACACATATCCATCCTATCAAAGTATAAACACAAGTATAAACACATATCCATCCTATTCTCCCCCTTTTTGTCATCATCCAAAAAGGAAACAGGAGAGATTAACCCAAAAAGAATCAAGTTAGCCCAAAGTTAAACGCAGTAAGCTAAACAGTAGCAAACTAAAAACGCAGTCAACAATAGTAGCAAACAGACTACTAAACTAAAAATGCAGATAGGAAACTAAAAATCCAGATTAGATGCTCTAATCATTTAAGTCTTTTGCTCCTGCGAGTGGCTTTGGAAGGCACCATCTTCTTCCTGGTGGGTTTAGCAGCAGGTGGCTGAGAACCTTGGTCAGCCAACTGGTCATGCTTCTGTGCTTCATCTTCATCAGATGGTGGTTGAAGGGCAGCAGCTAGAGACTGGTATGGATTTGACACGGTAGATTTAGATCTTTTGCTACCTTTCTTGGCTGGAGGTGCAGCAGCTGCAGATAGTTGAGATGGAGCACTCTCTTGGTGATCCTTGAGAGAGGCTTCCTTCTGCTGTGTAGAGGCAGCTGCAAGTTCCAGAAGTGGTTCACTCTGAGGTTCAATAGCTAGCTCACCTTCAGGTTCTATAACCTTTTCACTACCATGCTCAATAGGGACATCAGTTGCAGGACCAACTTCAGGTTCAACAACCTGTTCACTAGCATGTTCAACAGGGGCTTCAGCTGCAGGTCCAATTTCATATTCAACCACTTGTTCACTTTCATGTGCCACAGCAGCTGGAGACTCACCAACCTTATTACTTTCACCCCTATCAGTACTATGAGCAGAGACTTGAGTAGCAGCCTCAACTTTAGTTGGGAAACCAGTTTCCTTGGCCTGTTGAAGATCCACAATTAGCTTCTTTAATTCTTCATTTTGAGTAAGCAAGTGACTCACTTTGTAGTCAACCACATCCACAAATTTTCTCAGAAGTTCAATGGACTGATGGGTTGAACTAAATTGTTCAGTAATAGCAATTTTTAGCCCTTGGAGCTCACTAATAAACTCATTTGTAGAATCTGAACCAACCTTAGCTGAGGAAGAACCACCTTTTTCAAACCTTTTCTTTCTTCCATCGGTGTCAGAGTGAATTTCTCTAAGCACAATCAAATCAGTCCTAGAACTTTCCTTAGAGACATTTATATTCAGCTCTTTAAACAAAGCAGTCAAGAGATGTGCATAAGGCAATTTTCCAATCCCATAAGCTTTGCACATTTTCTTGAAAATCAACTAAGCCAAATTCATCCTTACTTTGTTAACAATGTGCCACATGATACACATGTCCAGATAACTCAAATAACCATAGCTGCCAGACTTAGGACAGAAAATGTAGTTCACCATACTGTGAATGATTTTAAGATGTTGAAAAGCTTTTGTGCTAGTGGACTTTTCATTTGTGGCAGTGTTGGCAGGGAAGACTTCATTTTCAAACTCAGCAAAATTAAAGCCTGGAACCCTAGCAACATCTCTATGAGTGGAGATTTTATTTCCATCATTAGGCAAGTTCAAAGCTTTAGCAATCATCTCAACAGAAACAACATACACACTATCATTCAAAACAACTTCAAATTTGTCTTCGTCATCAACTGTTCTTAGAGTTCCATAAAAGTCTTGAACCAGTCTAGGGTAATACGCATTTGTACACTCACAAACAGTCATCCATTCTTTAAACTCAAAAAGTTCTTTGAATTGAAAATTTACCTGACCAACGTAATCCCATTTGATGAATTTACAATCAAGCAGCGCTTTATCCACTGAACCCGAAGATTGGGCAGCGCCCTTTTTGCGTTGGGTATCAATCCCGCGCATTTTTCTCCTCTTTTTCTTTTCTGGTGCCGATACAGTGGGTTCGACAACCTTAGATGGGTCAGAGGATGCACCAGTTGATTCAGGTTCAGGTGAGTTCTTCTTTTCTTTTAATTTCTTCCGTAATGCGGCGACAGGGAGATCGTCAGATGTAGATGAGGATGACGAAGCAGCAGCAGCAGCAGGGGATTTGTATTTAGTGCGAGCCATCGATGAAAAATAAAAATGGTGAAATCTAAAATGGCTTTCGGGGCAGTGATGAATGAAGAAGAGAAGAGAGATGAGCAGTCTGATGAAAATGGGTTAGTTTTGCCGGACAGAAAATTTTTGGAGGTGTAATGTCATAAACCAATGCAGAGGAGAGAGGAAAAATGGGTGACGGTTTCGTGTAGCAGAGGTTTTAAGTTTTCTTGAGTCCCGCGTTTTTCTATTCTAGTGTACCTTATCTGAACTTATTTCCCCTTTTTTTTTTTTTAATTTCAAATATATCTATCTATCTTTACATGCACATATATATATTTCTATATGTCTGACACAGCACTGAGAATGTGATACCAAATGTGAATAGATAAGTGCATTGCTGGACATGCAGAGAGTTTAAGCACAATCACTTTTTGGTTTGAAATTTGAACAGTACACGATATAGCAAACTAATTTTAGTCACGCAACATTAGCATACAACTTAGTAAACTAATTTCTCGTGTACGCAAACAAGTTAGCTAATGTTCTTTAGAGTTTTCTCAGTAAACTTATATCACTGCAAATCACTCACACATTGGATAATATGCAGATATATTACTATGACTTAAATTTCAAGCAAGTGATTCACACATACCAATTTCCCTTCTAATTTTACAAAAGGTTTCCTCATTAAGTGGTTTTGTAAAAATATCAGCAAGTTGGTTTTCAGAGGCAACAAATTCTATTTTGATATTTTCATTTTGAACATGATCTCTAATAAAATGATGTCTGATCTCAATATGTTTTATTCTTGAATGTTGGACTGGATTTTTGATCAAGTTTATGGCACTTGTGTTGTCACACCTAATTGGAACAAGATTATATTTTAAACCAAAATCTTCCAATTGTTGTTTCATCCATAAAATATGAGCAACACAACTACCAACAGCTATATATTCTGCCACAGTTGTAGATAAAGCTACTGAAATTTGTTTCTTACTGTGCCAAGAAACTAGTGCAAGACCAAGAAATTGACAAGTGCCCAAAGTACTTTTTCTATCCAGTCTACTTCCAGCAAAATCGAAATCACTATAACCAACAAGATTAAATGATTTACATTTTGGATACCATAAACCAATTGAGTATGTGCCAATGAGGTATCTAAAGATCCTTTTAACTGCACTTAGATGGGATTCTTTTGGACACGATTGAAATCTTGCACACAAGCAAACACTAAAGTGTATGTCTGGTCTAGATGCAGTAAGGTACAAAAGAGAGCCAATCATACCTCTATAAAGCTTGGTATCCACTTCTTTACCTTTTTCATCATTGTCCATTTTAATTGTTGAACTCATAGGAGTGCCCATGCTCTTCAAATCTTCCATTTTAAATTTCTTTAGCATATCCTTGATGTACTTTGATTGATTTATGAAGATGCCATCTTTCATTTGCTTAATTTGAAGTCCAAGGAAGAATGTGAGCTCACCCATCATGCTCATTTCAAATTCATTCTGCATAATCTTAGAAAATTTCTTACAAAGAGATTCATTAGTAGCACCAAAAATTATATCATCAACATAAATTTGCACAATGAGCATATCATTATGATGCTTCTCAACAAAAAGTGTTGTGTCCACTTTGCCTCTTTGGAAATCATTTTGTAAAAGAAATTTACTAAGCCTTTCATACCATGCTCTAGGAGCTTGTTTTAAACCATATAAGGCTTTAGTAAGTTTATAAACATGATTTGGATGCTCATGATTTTCAAAGCCTGGAGGTTGTGCAACATACACTTCCTCATCAATAAAACCATTTAAAAATGCACTCTTGACATCCATTTGATAAAGCATAAAGTCCTTGTAACATGCAAAAGCACACAACATTCTAATAGCTTCAATTCTAGCAACCGGAGCAAAGGTTTCATCAAAATCAATCCCTTCCTCTTGGTTGTAGCCTTGAGCCACTAGTCTAGCTTTGTTCCTAACAACATTGCCTTTTTCATCCATTTTGTTTCCAAAAACCCATTTAGTACCAATAATTGAATGATCTTTTGGTTTAGGCACTAAATTCTAAACTTTATTTCTCTCAAATTGATTTAGTTCTTCTTGCATGGCAAGAATCCAACTTTTGTCATTTTGAGCATCTTCAAAACATTTAGGTTCAATTTGTGAAACAAAAGCAACATTACCAAAATATCTTCTTAATTGTGCTCTAGTCATCATCCTTTGAGATGGATCATCAATAATGTCTTCTTGGGGATGATTTCTATGGAATCTCCATTCTTTAGGTAAATCTTCATGTTGGGGCTCATTTACTTGTAAGTCTTCCAAATTTGGCATTTCTTCATTGATTTGATCTTCATTGGCATTATGGACATCTATTGTGGTTTCTCCTTGAGTTTCTTCATCTTTGTCATCAATTTGTTCCATTTCTTGACTTGATATTATATTTTCTTTTCCAAAAACCTACTCATTATTATCATCACAGACATTTTTCTTTCTGATAGAGGGGTTGGTCTCATCAAACAAAACATGAATAGTTTCCTCAATAACTAAAATTCTTCTATTGAACACTCTATAGGCTTTACTCTTTGTTGAATACCCAAGAAAGATTCCTTCATCGGATTTAGCATCAAATTTCTTTAAGTTATCCTTCTTGTTATTTAAAATATAGCACTTGCAACCAAATGCTTTGAAATATGAGATATTTGGTTTTCTTCCTTTTCACAGCTCATAGGGGGTCTTTTTCAAAATTGGTCTAATCAAAACTCTATTCAACACATAGCAAGATGTATTAACAGCTTCAGCCCAAAAGTACTTTGGCAAATTATTTTCACTCAACATAGTTCTAGTCATTTCTTGTAAAGTTCTATTTTTCCTTTCTACTACCCCATTTTGTTGTGGTGTTCTAGGAGCTGAAAAATTATGGTTGATTCCATATTTATCACAATATTTCTCAAATAAATGATTTTCAAATTCAGTTCCATGGTCACTTCTTATAGATGTGATGCAAAATCCTTTTTCATTTTGAACCATTTTACTAAAAGAGGTGAATTTTTCAAAAGTCTCATCCTTGTGAGCAAGGAAGAATGTCCATGTATATCTTGAATAGTCATCAATAATAACTAAAGCATATGACTTCCCACCAAGACTAGTAGGAGTTACTGGTCCAAATAAATCAAGATGAAGCAATTCTAATGGCCTAGTGGTAGACACAATATTTTTAGATTTAAAAGATGCTCTAGTATGCTTTCCTAGTGCACATGCTCTACATTGAAATTTATTTTCATAGTGAGTCTTAGGAAGACTGTTAACAAGTTCTTTCTTAGACAGTTTTGAGATTGTATGCATGCTTGCATGACCCAGTCTTCTATGCCACAAATAACTAGAGTTATCAAAAGATACTAGACATGTACCATGATTAGTTTCAAAATTATTCATGTCAAGCAAGTAAACATTATTGGATCTATTGGCAATGAACAATGTGTCATTATCTAAGTTATTGATTGTACATAGAGAAGAAGTGAACTTTACCTCAAAACCTTTATCACAAAGTTGACTTACACTTAGCAAGTTGTATTTCAATCCTTCAACAAGCGACACATCTTCAATACAAGGTTTGGTTCCAATTGTACCATTTCCAATTATTTTTCCTTTCCCTTTATCTCCAACTTTTACATGTCCTCCATCTTTCATTGTGATTTTTGAAAACTTGTCCTTTTCACCGGTCATGTGCTTTGAACAACCACTATTTATATACCATTTTTCACTTTCCTTCATTCCTTTGAAACAAACCTGAAATTTAATCATTAAGCTTTAGGTACCCAAGCAACTTTGGGTCCTTGGGGGTTAGTGACCTTAGGTAAGGTTCCCTTTGGCACCCATACCTTCTTTACCTTAAGAAGACCTTTCCTATGTGCACAAGAACTAATCATATGACCTCTTTTATTGCAATAATAACATGTAACATTAGGCAAGGAGGATGTAGATGCTTTAATGAAATGATTCTTATATTTACCATAGTTCATGAAACCATCAAAGCCAATTCCATACTTTTCATTTGAAATTCTTTGGTTTCCAAGAAGTACATCTAAAGTTTCTTTTCCTTTTGTAAATTTTGCCAAATCATTTGTAAAAGATTCTACTTTAGCTTCAAGAACTTTATTTTTCTCAATGAGCATTTCACAAGTTTCTTTTGAGATTTTCAACTCTAAATCTAGTTCTTTAAACAAGGCAATTTGTCCTTTGTAAAATTCATTTTCTTTATACACATTGGACATGGCAATATTTTGTGATCTCAATGATTCAATCTCTAAATTCATTTTAGTGCATTTTCTTTTGTAATTTTTATACTCATCATATACTCTAGCAAATGCAAGTTCAAGTTCTTCTACATTTGGAGATTCATAAGAGTTTACCTTATTGTCACTTTCTTCTTCCTTTTGTGAACTTCCGACTTTCTCTTCAAGTGCCATCATACAAAGAAGAGCAGTCTCTTTGTCACTTGATTCATCATTTGAAGATTCTTCACTGTTGCTCCATACTGCTTTCATAGCTTTCTTGCTCCTATCTTCTTTTCCTTTCTTCTTTTTGAGTAATGGACATTTGGGCTTGATATGTCCAGGTTTGTGACACTCATAACATACAATTTCTTCTTTTGAATCCTTGAAATGTTTATCCTTGGGATTATACTTTTTCAAGAATTTCTTGTATTTGCTTCCTCCCTTCTTGAAAGCTCTTTGGAATTTTCTTGCAAGCATAGCCATTTCATCATCATCATCACTTGAAGCACTTGAGTTGTCACTTGAGTTAGCTTTGAATGCAACTCCTTTCTTCTTATCTTCATCTTTGTTTGACTTGAGAGCAATGCTTTTCTTCTTCTTTTGCTCATTTTCAACTTCATCTTTCTTATATACCATCTCATGTGCAATGAGAGATCCAATGAGTTCATCATAAGTGAATGTTTTAAAATCCTTGGTATCTTGGATAACTGTAGTCTTTGCTTCCCAAGATTTTGGCAGTGATCTAAGAATTTTCTTCACAAGTTCAGCTTCCTCAAATCTTTTACCAAGTGCTTTGAGAAGATTTACAAGATCGGTAAACCTTGTACTCATATCCGCAATTGATTCTCCTGGCTTCATTTCAAATAGCTCATAATCTCGAATAAGAAGGTTTGCTTTGGACTCTTTGACGACATCAGTTCCTTCATAAGTAACTTCAATCTTATCCCAAATTTCCTTAGCAGATTGACATCCTAAAACACAATTGTATTCATTAAGGTCAAGTGAGCAATGCAAAATATTAATAGCTTTAGCATTTATAGAAATTTTCTTCCAATCATTGTCATCATATTCATCTTCATGTTTTGGAACTTTTGTAGTTCCTGGACCATTCTTTTGAGGAACATGTGGACCATTTTTAATAATTCTCCATGCATCAATATCTACAGATTGTATGAAATATCTCATTCTTACTTTCCAAAATGAATAATTAGTGCCATTAAAGAGTGGTGGTCTAGTGATTGAGTAGCCTTCAGCTATTGGTGCGGGTATACTGGCAGTATTGCTAGATGAACCAGCCATTATGGATCACTCTAAGGTTGTAACACCCTAAGCAAGAGAGACAAGCTCTGATACCAATTTGTTGTCCCAAAATAGTCCAAGAGGGGGGTGAATTGGACTTTAACAATTTTTCGGCCCTTGCTTGTAGCCTAATGAAAAATTGTGGCTTTGTTCAACTAGGTGCTTCTTAATATATAATGACAGTGATATGTATTTCAATAAAGTGTCCCTAAGTTGCAAGTCAAGCTTTAATCAATATTTATAGCTACCAAAACATGCATCACAAGACATTCAACTAATTTCTCATCATACTCATAATTTCTCAAATATACCAACTCAATATATTCAATCAACATTCAAGGTCATGTATAAAAATTAAATTGCACAAAAGTAAAGAGGTTAAGGTTAGAGAGATCAAACACAATGATTTTTATAGTGGTTCGGCTTAACTAGCCTACATCCACTCTCTCAAAGAACCCTCTTTGAGTCTTCTCTCCACTATTTGCTCTTTTAAAGGCAAGAGACCAAAAGCCCTTTACACTTTTTCAACACCAAGGTAGCTTGAACCCTTAACAAGTGCTATCTCAAGCACTTATACTCTCAAGCTTCAATAGGTGCTTGTACAACCTCTCTTAAATGCAACTTAATGTTTTAAAACTCACTCTTACACAATACAAATCAAACTATACAGAAGAGATAAGTTGATTTGTCAATGGTAGCTCAAAGACTTTAAAGCTCTTGAATGAAAGCAATAAATGAAAATCAAGGTTGGAGTTCAAATGTAAGATTTCATCAAGTGTAAAATGGAGTAATGAAGGTGTATTTATAGTCCCAAATCATTTTAGACCGTTTGAAACCTTTTTGGAACGTTATACACACTGCTCAAGACAAAATGGCCGTTGTTTTCTCTTTTTGTGCGAGGTTGAGCAGCTCTGATCATTTAGTAAACTAATGAAATTTTGGCAACAGCAGTAAACTAGTTAGTAAACTAATGTTTTAGCAAACATATTAGCAAACTAATTGTTTAGCAAAGCAGTTAGCAAACTAAGTCAACAGCTACATATCTTAACTTGTAATATTAAAAACAAAGATTTAGACCTTAAGAAGAAAAATAAGTTCCAATAGCAGTATCCAAGGTCATGATGAGGAAAAGTAATCAGAAAATAAAGTTTCATTTTTGAGCTCCATTCGACTAAACTCTCATCTATTCTTTTCACATAAGACCTAAGACTCAATCTCTACCTCTATGACTTTCATACCTTTACTTTGAGTCTTGGCTTACATAATCTTGTCCTTTCTCATCTTGGATTTGTCTTGAGATGCCTTTGAGTATTCTTCCTCTTTATATGCAACTTCAAAAATTCTTTAGGAATAAGAAAAGGAATCTACACATCACTTTAAAGTTGGGTTAGATAGATTATGTTTGAGTTTTGTTATCATCAAAATCAATGCTCATTTTGAGCTACACGGGGTCAACATTTTCTATATATATTTCCAATATATGGGCTGTAAATTTCTCTCTCTAGACGCAGCACCATCAATGGCTACTGGGTTGCTTAGGAGAGAGCTAGAGAGATTAGCCAATAATTTTTGTTTAATTTTAATTTTTTGGTTTGTATGCACCTACAAATCATTGAATAATCAAGTATCTTACAGGAAATAAACTTAATGGATTGCTTCCAGGGCTGCAAACTTAACAAAAGCAAATGTGTCTCTTTTCCTTTATTTCTTTTGTCATTCCGTTAACTGTCAAGTAGGTTTCATGGGAGCAGTTCTCTTATCAGAACTTAAGAAAATTATAGAGTTTATTGTCACAATAATTATTGAATATGATATCATGACTTGATTTGCTATTTAAGGAGTGAATCAAAATAGTAAATTTATTGAAAGAAAAACCAAGACAAAATTTATTTACTCAATAATTAATTTCCATTATTATTCTTTCATCTCATGACTCATTAGGAAAAAGATCAAAATATTCCAGTTATTATGTATTTATAATTATTTTAATAAAATTATCATATTCTTTAAAAATGATCTAGTTTTCTTAAAATATTTCTAAAAAACAAATAGAGTCTAAATTACAAGAATTTTGAAGATATTAAAAAAAGAGTAGTGCAGGAAAATAAATTAATTACCAAGCCATCCACACCGTTCTGCATTTCTAGGTAGACGGTGTTATTTTCACGGTCCAACAGCGGACGCACAGAAAACCCAATTAATATCGAATTCCGCCATAACCTTTTCTAGTCAGGATGCTTCAATGATCGAGAAGATGGAAAATGGAGAGCCAGTGGCCTTCCAGTACCCAGATGCTGTAGTGCGCTTTGGTCTTCCTCCAATAGCTTCTCTCTCTTGTCTTGGTGCGAAGAAGAACCATTGCTCAGTGTCTCCTTGACACCGTTCTCTTGCAAGCACTGCATCACATTGCAAGAAATAAACTTTAATGTGCTATTCAACTTCCACAAGGAGCATTTAATGTATCTTATAATTGTGTTGATATATATCCAATTATTGGTCACAATGAGTGTGTGACAAGCCATGGGAATATTATATTTAGTCATGCTTTACTTTTCACTTGTTCTTATACTTCTTCGTCACTTGTTCGGAGAGTTTCTTTATCTAAACAGAGTTTTAGGAGTGCCATGAGATGGCACTGTGTTTGTAAATACTCTGTCACCACCACAGATTTCATTGCTGACCAAGGCAATGCTGTGTCTCTTGATTCTAATAATTCATTTAGAACAAGCAGCAGTGGTGATGTTGATAGCGAAATCTTACTTAAGCCTGCTCCTAAGCCTGTCTTGAAATCTGCTTACTTCTCTGTCATTGTGGGTAAGCAATTGAACATCTATTCATTTCGTTGCCCATCTCTGAATTTATTTATTATCTAATATTGACTACAAAGAACGGGAAGTTTAATTAGACCATCCAACTTGTTTCCTTATTATTCAGATCTTTTTTTTTTCTGTGTTTCTATTTGCCTTTTCAGCATAGGTTTTTTTGAGCACCCTGAAGCATTCCTCATGGTTATTCAGACTGTCCTGGAGATCACAAATTTCAGATTTGTCCTTTTTACTTCATGTTATAAGCCTTTGGATGAAGCAATTAAAGTTGTTGCAACCAAAACTTTGCATTTTGATTAAAGGCAGTACAGTGAAGAGGGGGTCTGTCTCTTTGATAGCCGTCTCTTCTGCTTTCCTAGGTGTGCATTTTCTGATTAATTTAAATGTTAAATTGATAGAAGAAGATTCAAAGTTGATGAGAAGAAAATTGTCAAAAGATAACAGAGTGAAATTTTTGCATCCTCGGGAAATGGGATATTATATTCACACTTACTCTTTTGCTTAATGCAATTTCAGAATTCAGTTTATAAGTTTAAAGCATAGAAAAGATGAATATTGATGTGTAATCAAATCCTGAAGGAGACAGAATGCTTATGCAAAGAGTTAAGAACAGAGATAGGAAACGCGCCTCAAGATGAGAGAGGACTCAATGGGCTTGCATATGCAATCAAACTATCAAATGATCTCTTTGTCTAAGTCTAAGAAAAATATGATTGTTTGGAATATCTTTTTTCCTGTCGACATAAAGAATCCTAATTGGGAAACTTCTAATGCACTTTGAAGGTCCGACTTGGATGCAACAATAATAGAAAGATTCATAGAAATTCTTAGGAAACTCTAATTCGATTAGTGTGTAAAAATACCTCTTTTTTGAATGAAATTTCTGATGTTATGTTTCTCCCTTGCTTTTAAAAATGTCCATATGTCATAAAATATATTTCCATATCAAAAGTTTATTTTGCATTACATTGCTTATGATGCAACCTCGACATTGTTAGTGAACCTCACATATGGACTTCATAGGAAGTGAAATAGCTAATAAGATCCCTTTTCCTACGGCTGCATGTATGTGGTAATTATTTGTCTTTGTGAACTGACACCTTTTGTTATGCAAATCAGTATGGTCCCATGCAACTGGCTATTTAAAAAAAGTCTGGCTGAGTTCATCGCGGGGGGAGTTAAAGGTTCTTCTTTTTCTTTATTTTCTCCTCTTCATTCAGACATTGATTAAATCTAAAGAATTCAGTGTGGCTAATTTCCTTCTGCATTACTTGCCTTCAACGGTAAATTTGTGGATCAACCGCTGCAGCACTATATGCGGGAATCCCACAGGGTTGTTGCAAAACTAAAACTATATGACTTTATTTTCATTGTTGTATATCTCATCTAACGTGTGGACGGTTTTGTTCGTTAAAATTTTCATTGTTGCTTGGGCATGGTGTGCTAAATAAAGGGTATTTCTGCAAGTTAGTCAACTTGCTCAAAACTTTCTTAGAAATCTGATGGAAAGATTTGATAGCTTAGTACTGGATAATAAAAGTCCTGAATAGAACTATCAACCATTTGAGGAATATGCCAAAAGATTATCCAGGTTATCGATTGAATATCTCTTGGATATGTGCTATACATTCTGATATCATAGGGTGAACATTTTTGCATTAATAGGATTTTCCTACAATTAACTATGCCTTTTCACTAAAGCTACATTAATTTATCATCAAGCATAAATAAAAGACTCTTCTTTTAAGTAATCAACTTTAAAACAAAAAAATGAACTCAAGCAAATTGCACAAAACAAAAAAATTACGCGTTAAAATGATTTTAAGTAGACACAATATGACGTGCCATGTTCCCATACATAACTCACTAATGAGTTGTCTTTGTGACTAGCAGATGTATCTTCTCCTCAATGTTCTCTATCTTCTATATCTTTTTTTTTTTCCTTTTTTTAAATTATGAAGACGTGCAGAGATCAAAATCGCTTTCAGAAAAGAGTAAATATGATCAAATAATAAAATTCAATTCTACTTGGATATTAACTCTTGATTGTTGAGAATTGTGTTGTACATCAGGTTGACCTTACTATTTAATATCCTTGCCATTCTTTAACAATTTTCTTATCATTTAATAGCCTCAACATAACCATAACTATGTCATACTTGCACATTCTAGCAAATAAAGATTTCTAGCTTTCTATGAACTTACTCTACAAAACTAATAGTTACACTAAACATCTTTGAGACTTAGCTTATAGCATTTATTAGTATAACATACAACAGATTATGAGTAATTTTCCTCATTATTCATGATTTACAAGCATGATTTAGGAAACAACATTTCTAATTGCTGACTATTCTATTCACTAAAGCTTCACATTCCTATTCTTCAACAACTACTTATATTTCTTCTTCTACCAATTTGTTTTCTTTTATCAGTTTAAGACTCATATAGTGAAGAACAAGTAATCATAATTTTGTAAACCATGTCACTACTATACCTCTATAATTAGCAAGAAATAAATTTCTTTACTTGTTTCAATACTCTTTTTTTTTTTTTGGTAGAAACAGAAATAGGCAAAAAGCCAATAACAAACACCTCAAAGAACAGCCCCTAACATCATGATCTAGCCACCTTTCCATCCCATCCGGAGGATCATCTAAACATGACAGACCCATAGGAAAATTAACTATAGCAGGCATTTATCCAATCTGCACACAAATTTCCTTTTCCGTGGACATGCAACACTTCCACATCCCAATTACGATTCAGCAAGCTTTTAATTTCCAAAAACAAAATATTAAGATGAGGAGCAACCAGCTCACTAGCCAAAATGGCCTTGACAAGCTCTAAACAGTCACACTCAACTCTAAACAATACTTTATCATGACTATTTTTTCTTCGTTATTTTACTCTCTTTTGTTGGCTCTACAAGTTGATTTTCTTCAATTTCAATTGGAGTTTCTGTGGCTGGATCAACTCCATGCTCTGGAATAAGCTCTTCAATAGGTAAAGGTTCAACAATCAAAACTTTGGATTTTTCAATTTCAGACTCTTCAAACTTTCTTACACTGGAGGAACCCTGTCTTGAGTTCACCACTTCTATGCCTCACAGAAGGAATGAACGGAATAAACTCTGTACAGAGGAAGACGATGATGCCGAGGTGTCAGGTGCATTTGATGACATGTCCAATGAGTTGATAGACCAGAACCTCTGGCTCGAAACCCCTGCATCTGGTAGCAACAATCATGAAGCAGCTTCGGAGACTGGAGATCATGATCACAGCCATGTGCCATCCTCCCCATTCATGCTGGATTTTAATTCCCAGGACTCACCTGTGGCCTCGGAAAATGCAAGAGATAGTTGTATGCCTTACGTCCAGTCTAATCAAGAGCCAGAGTTTGAAATTGAAATGCTTCGAAGGGAGCCAGTGCAGTCTCAACTACCTATGGCTAATATAGGTGACATGGAATCTGTAGAACAAGTTATCGAGTCTCCTCGTTTAAGTATGGATCAAACTACTAGTGAGATCTCACCTTCTTCTAATGAAACATCAACTGGGCCATTGTTCAAGCCCACAAACCGAGAAGAACAGTCCAACATCAGTCTGGATAGCAACCTTCCTCTAGCTCATTTCAAAGTTAGTCGTATTATGAAAAATAGAAGAAGATGCAAGCCCATCGCTGAGCTAGCTGGTATGTTCCCTAAACTTTCAGTGGGTGGGTTGAGTAAAGTGTCCAAGGATAGGCCCACGAAAGCATTCTTGGCCTCGGATAGTGAAATCCAGAAGATGAACAAGATTATTTGTACTAACCTGGTTGACCAGCTGTATTATTCTCCTACAAAAGAAGCCGAGGCAATTATGAAAGAACGGAAAAACATAGGATTGATACATGATGGACAAGAGGAAGAATTCTTGGATCATATAGTCAATCGGATCTCGTTTGACCTCCTTTGCAACCAGAAGATCTGGGTTTCTCCATTGAAGAAACGCCATAGGGAGGGCAAGTGGCGCGTGTGTGTGGGTTAGTGTTTTGTTCTGTTGTTTGAGAAGTATGGTTTCCATTCTCTCTTGGAATTCAAGAGGGTCGGGAGGTGGTGCTAAGAAAGTACATTTAAAGAGCTTATTAAAAGATTCAAGGTGGACGTAGTAGCTATATTGGAAACAAAATGCAGCTCAATTTCTTTCTCTTTAGTTAGACAAGTTTGGGGAATGGGAGATCTAGATTGGAATTCAGTTGATGCATGTTGGCTTTCTGTAGGTATATTGGTTATCTGGAATAAGGACTTCTTTCAAGCTGTCAATAGGCAATCTTTTGCTAGATGGGTGTTAATTTCTAGGTTATTTTTGACAGAGAACTTCTCAGCATCCTTGGCTTTTGTATACAGCCCTTGTGATGTCCAAGAATAGGCAAGAGTTTGGGATGAAATTTACCAGGAGCTTCAAAGTTGTAATAATCCTCCTATTCTAATGGGAGACTTCAACTAGATTTTAGATGCAAGAGATCGAAGCAATGGTTGGAATTTGATGGCAGGTATGAGAAAATTCAGATTGCTAGCCAATAACCTTAATCTCATTGATATTGCTCTCAAGGGTAGGAATTTATTTGGAGGAACTCAAATTCAAAGAGCCGAATAGGTAGAGCCTTAGCAATCCACCAATGGCTCTCTGGATTCCCAATACGCAGCTAAATGGTTTGTCTAGAGGAAGTTCAGATCATAATTTGATTTTATTAATGATTGAAGCATTAGATTGGGGCCCCAAGCCGGTAAGATTTCTTGATGCTTGGTGGACCTGGCCAAAATTTGGGGATACTTTGAAGCAATTTTGGTATGAAATTAATGTCATACCAAGCGTCTCCACTTCCTTCGAAAATCAAACTGCTCAAGCAAAAATTGAAGTTAGGGAACTTATCCGTATTTGGACATTCAGATCAGAATTAAAGGAGATAGTTTCTTCTTTAGACAAATGGGAGGAGTAGAACTTTGACAACTTCTGAGAATGTGCAAGTTCAAGAGTTAAGATCTGAAAAAATGGTCTGGTGTCATTGCAATGAATTTTTATGGAGGCAGAAAGCTAGGATTTGTTGGTGTAAATTGGGTGATCGAAACACCAATTTTTTTCATTTAAATTGTTCGAAGAATCATTGTTGATCATTTTAAATAGAGATTTTCCCAAAATTTTCAAAGGTTCTTTTCCTAATTTGCAATACAAATGTGTAAGCAGTGAGGAGGCTCTTAAACTTGAAAATGTATTCACAATTAATGAAATCAAACAAGCTCTATGGGACTATGATTCTTCCAAGGCGCCAGATGCTGACTGGGCTAACTCTCTGTTTTACAAATTAGTGTCTCTGGGCTTTAGATTCTTTATGGAATTTTGCTCTTTAATTAGTTGGGTTTTGATTGGATTGGCATGTCTCAACTTTGGTGGTCTTCTGCATTGCGGGGATGCTATGCGGGGTGAGTATTCGGTTCAAACCGATCTGAACCGAATCGAACCGAATTAAATTATGAAAATTGAATTACATATTTTAAAAATCGAACCAAACTGAAATGGATAAAAAATCGAATCGAATCAAACTATTCTATTTCAATTCGGTTCAAACCGATCAGTTTTGATTTTTGATTGATTTTTTAATTTAGACTTGATTTTCAAGTTATTTGGTCTAATTTTGACTTTGGTTTAAACCTAATAAACATTAATCACTGAAATTAAATAATTTATATATATAATTAAATATAATTCATAAATTTCCCATAATAATAAATCAATTCAAAAATCTATTTGGTTCGATTTGAATATATAAAATTACTATTCGGTTTGATTCGGTTTAATCGATTTTTTTCTCTTCAAAACCGAATTGACTCGGTTCTATTTTTCGGTTTAAACCGAAATCTGCTCACCCCTATGCTATGCTCTATATTCTATGCTGGACATATTGCTCCGTAGTCAATTGGTTTGGATTGAATTAGGATTGTTTCATCTTGGTGTTCTCCTACAATTTGAGGATGTGCTGTATTATTTTTTGTAATTTAGTTTTGTCTTTTGCTGATTGTGTAGGGGTCCTTGATAGTTTTGCTTTGTTTCATTTTATCTATTGGACCATCATTCTTGTATGTTGTATCTAGGGACCCTCTTTTTGTAATCCTTTTGTTGGTTGTCTTGGTCTGCTTTGTATCATGCACTTCTCTAGGTTTTTCCATTTTAGCATGCTTTGCCCTGGGATGGGTGTTTTGGGGAGGTCTAATGACGGGGTATTAGTTGGGTATTTAATGCTAAGTTTTTTTTGGATAATTATTAATAAAATTGTTTTGCTTATATATATAAAAAAAAAAAAAAGACTCTTCAAACTTAGGTTTTTCAAGTTGCTCCTTTTCAACTTCATCTTCAACCTCAAGTTGCTTTTCAAATTCAAGATTTTCTTGTTGTTGGCTTGCTTTTTTCTAGACTTTTTGCCTTTATATTGTCAATACTTTTTACTATATCCAATTGTTTTCTCAATTGAAACAGATATGTTTCCTTCTGTGCTCCAAATTCTTCAAGTTCTTTATCCTTAACTTGTTAATGAGTTTTTTTTTATCATGATGCTTATTCTTACATTCTTCAAGTGTTTCTCACCTATATTGTAAGATTAGTTGAATATCTTCATATTCATCAAATAAGGCGCAAGGAGCATAGTTAGGACCTCTATATAAATCAATCAAATAACTCACTTCATTAAGTTGTTCGTAATAATCATCAATTTCATCTTGTGTTCTTTGAATTGTATCTCATAACTCATTTTGTACCTTATAATCATCAATATCATCTTGTAATCTTTCAGTCTACATTATGATTTCAAATCAAAGATGCATACCTCATTGAAGAAAACTAAAATTTTAGCAAGTTAGGAGCCATTTTCATTGAAAACAGACATCAAAATAGAATTCAATAGATTCCTTGACCCGATCCAATAGATTTTTGCAGTTGGGAAGTCGAACAACAGTTCCAACAACGAAGATGCACAGATTGCTAATTGGAGAAGGGTCTGTTCAATGGCCAGATGGTGACTAGTGAAGGGTGTGGGAGTGTGCCTCTAGGTTAGGTTGCACTGTTTCTCAAAACTTTCTATTTTCTATTTGATTTTTTTTAACAGTAAATATTGCAGAAAATTTTAGACAATTTAGGGAAATTTTGGGGGCAATCTAAAAGTTTGTTGAAGCTTATGGAAGTTGGTATTGTGTTTAGGCTTTGATACTAAAATTGATATAGAACAAAAAGGAAATCAGGGACCAATCCTTGAAAGAAAAATAATTCTCGAATTTTTATTAATATGAATAATAATTATAGTTAAAGCTAGTGAATAATAGAAAATTAGCTCTATTCATAGAGCTTATAACCCTATCAAATTAAGAATAGAAACCCTAATTCAATTTTAATTAGGAATACTAAATAAGATCAACTAGGAAATAATATGCCTAATAATAATAAAATTTCTAAACAATAAAAACTCTTTAAATTTCCTAACCCTATAATAATTAAAATTCCTAATAAAACTTTAAGCTTCCTATAGTGCATTATAATTATTCATCCATGTCCTCTCAATTTATCCGCATAGCACTATTCAATCATGTAATGTACATTAATTTTTGTTAGGACGTTACATTTTATACAAGAAAATTAGACTTTCTTTCTAGTGCATTACCGTATTATCATTCTATTCATGAATAAATATATATCTCTGGTTATGGAACTGACTTGCACTACTACGTACACGTCAAGGACAATTGTATCTTGTAACTGTGTTAATATATATCCAATTCTTGTTCACAATGAGTGTGTGACGAGCTATGGGAATATTATATTTAGTCATGCTTTGCAAGGAATACACACTACATGCCCTTTTATCATTATTCCATATTTATAGATTTCCCCTGGACATGCTCTTTTGTTACTCGTGCCAGCTTTGCTCCCCTTCCTAGAACCTTTTGCTAACCCTCAAGCTTCCAGGTCCAGGCCCATTCCCTCCTTCTGCATTATTCATATCAGGATATCTGTGTATGATATATAGTGATACTGAAATTAAAGCACAGCCTGTGGTCGTTAGAATATCCGCATCCATTAATGAAACAAGAATACAAAGTTAGCGGTGATGATCTCAAATGTGTTTTTCCCAAGCCTTGGATCCCACAAGATCCTTAAAAGGAAACTTTTTTTCCCTGGAAACAAAAAGAAAGCATCCTAATTCTCATAATCAAGGTTTCAGCGTTTCACTTCTCTTGCCCAAAACTCAACACGTGTGGTGGCAGCTACTGAAGAAGAATAGCTCTGATCCATGGGGTCAATTTCATGTTCCTTGAGTTTCTCACTATATTCAAGTTTCTCTCCGCATCCGAGTACTCCGTCTAATGCTCTGTGCAAATGATGCTAAAATCTGGTGGCCAAAAACTGCATTGTAATCAAGACAAAAGGAAATCGTTGATAGAGAAAATTACTTCAATCTTCATTTATATCATTACCTTTACTTTCTTTTGACCCATTCTGAAAATTTTCTTTACCTCCCTTATAATTTTCTTATCTCTCTTGGGTAATGGAGATTCAAGAGGCTGCAATCCATGCAGGGCAAGTTGAGAAGGAGCAGGACTTTCTGGATGAGTTTCTGAGGTCTCAACTTGACCTCTATTAGAAGTCACCCTGAAAATTTTCTCATCCCTATTGAGTAACGGAGTTTCAGGAGGCTGCAGCCCATGAAGGGCATCAGCAGGAGCAGGTCTTTCTGGATGAATTTCTGAGCTCTCAGGTTGACCTCCATTAGGAGTCGCCCTTAAAGATTTCTCATCCCTATTGAGCAACGGAGTTTCAGGAGGCTGCAGCCCATGCAGGGCATGTTCAGCAGGAGCAGGACTTTCTGGATGAATTTCTGAGCTCTCAAGTTGACCTCCATTAGGAGTCGCCCTTAAAGATTTCTCATCCCCATTGAGTAACGGAGTTTCAGGAGACTGCAGCCCATGCAGGGCATGTTGAGCAAGAGCAGGACTTTCTGGATGAATTTCTGAGCGCCCAAGGACTCGTTCATTCTTGGGAAATCTAGACCATAATACACCAGAGGCAAAGATTAAAGGCCAAACAGAGATTTTGATAGGACTTTCAACTTTATGAGAGAGAAAGACATAAGCAATTGCTGCAAAAACGCATTGGAAGATGCCACAAACTAATCCAACAATATCAGCATATGTCCCCAGAGGCTTGTAACTTTGAAATGGGGAATAAAACCAAGGGATATGGCCTCTCATCATGAATTTAACTCTTTTTCTTCGGCCTGCTCGAGTAAGATCAATAATGGATATGAGCATCACTGTGAAAGGCATGATCATACTGATTAATGCATATTGGGGTTTGCACACTGAGGATAGCTGATTAAAAACTGTTGATGGAAGCTCCACAACAAAATTGTGATGAGGAAAATCCGTTGCAGGGTCAAATCCTGATTTTCCCAAGAAAGAGTGGTAGTAAGTTGGTAGAAATGTTCATAGTACTCTGTGCATTTAGCTGGTAATCATAGAACATATGCCAATCTTGCTTAGCTAAATTAGTATGAAGTGGTCGGAATTTGGATGGATTACCACTGAATTGTATACAATCCAGGCGTTCCAAGAAACATAAATAAATAAATGAATACCCTTTGATTCGAGCTTTCATTCCTGTTTCGGTTCTCTTCTTGGCCATCTATGCTGAGGGCAACCTCCGATTCAGTCAGGCTATCTCCGGTGACCTATTTCAAAGGTGAGAAGATAAATTCTTCTCCACAAAACTCTCTCTTTCTTAACATAATATAATATAATCGATTCTTATTGAATATTAATAGAAAAATTGATTGCATTTTGGTTTCCTAACCTCAAACGAGAAGGTGAAAAACATTAATGTGGGCAAGAAAGCTCAACAATTAAAACAGCTAAAAGAAGATAGAAACCACAGTAGAGGTTTTGAAGACAAGTATGATTACAGTAGTAAAACTTAAGACACTGAGTGTTAAATTCACGATTATAACTCTATAATTAATCTTTTACCCTTTGATTCAAGCCATCTGCTGTGCCCTGCGACTCAAAATCGCCATTGCTATTAGCATTTTGGACATCTACAGAATACCCTGTTTCCAATTCAGTCATATCGAATGATGGGTCTTAAATTCTTGATGATATAGCTGATCACTGAAGGATTTAGATTGCTTTTGCAGCTGCCTCCACCACTGCCCTGTTATAGGCATAGAGTTGAAACTTCCAAGTCTTTACAATCTATAAAAAAATTGTGGAAAATACAATACTAAATATTCGATAAAATATAAGTTTTAATCCTCAAATTTGTTGCATTTTAAAGTAAATGATTAGTCATTAAACTTGGGAAAATTTCATAATATGAAAAGGATAAATTATAATTTAATTCTTAAAATCTTATTTTTTTTTTTAATTTTGATTTGAAATAATTTAATCACTTAATTTTGATTATGCCAATAATATAGTTATTTTTCTATTGAAAGTTAATAATATAATAAAAAAGAAAAAAATTATAACTTTTTGTGGGGTTTGTCAAATTACAAGTTAGTGTTTCTATTTTTCATTTAAAATAATAATATTCCTTAAATTTTATTTTATCAATAAAATATCTTTTGTTTAAATTAGAATTAACATTATTTTGATCATTTAATTTCTCATTATTGGGATTATATTCAAACTGAAAAATCATATTACATAAACGAAATAAAAATATAAAATATGCAATTATTTTAAATTAAAAAAAATTAATTTGTAATTTTTAATAAATTTTAAGGATAAATTATAATTTACCCATATGAAAATTTTGAAACTATAAAACTAGTTATTCCAAATAAAAACTTAGAAAAAAAAGTATAATATTTTTATGAAAAATTGAAGTTTAAAAATTTAACTTATATAATATAATTTAATTTAAAAAATAAACTAGAAAGGTATTAATAATTCGTGGAGGAATTATTAGATGTACCCGGTGTTTATACATCTTCTCTAACATGACACATGGGTTTCACGTTCTAAACTGTTTCTATTCTTCTTATCCAAATCCAAAATTTTGTATATCTCATCTAACATGTGAATGGTTTTGTTCTTTAAAATTTTCGTTGTTGCTTGGGCATGGTGTGCTCAATAAAGGGCATTTTACAAGTTATTCAACATGTTATTGGCACATTGTTCTTCAATGTAGTCAGTTTTCTTACATGAATTTGTATTGTTCAAGATCTCAATGATGCAAGAAATATATATTAATTAATTTCCCACTGTTGCACTTGCCATATTGATTGTGTTTTTAGTCATCTCTCTGTATGTGACTGTCTCAAATGAACCAATCAGCATGCTTCAATGGCTGGTATCATGTCCATTAATGTTGGATCAATTTTATTGGGCTGAGAGGATGTACTGGCTTGGAGTTGCTCCGGAACCTTTGAAAAGAAACAATTTGGTTCCTGATAAAATGGATGATTTCAGAATCAGGGTAGCTGCAAATGTGCTATCAAGAGCCATAGCTGATGCATTATCTCCTGAAGTTAAGATACGTGCTCAACAAATTGCTGAAATGATCTCTCTCTCGAGGTAATGCCTTTTCTTGAATCAAATGAGCAACTAGTATTATTATTGGTTTATATGTGACATTAAACTCAGAGTGCAGCATTGCTAACATCCAAGTTTTGTTAACCTCAACTTGTATTCTTAAGCAAGAGATGAATTGTTCAAATTAGATTCACTTTGGACTTCGAAAGATGATCTCTACTCATAAATTTTTCGCTTGCTTGATTTTTGTCTCTATCGCATGCCACTTGCCTGCCGGGAGATCGGTGTATATAATATATAGTGATACTGAAATTAAAGAAAGCAGCCTGCGGTCTTTAGAATGTCAGCATCCATTAATGAAACAAGAATACAAAGGTAGTGGCGGTGCTGTCGAATGTTTTTTTCCCAAGCCTTGGATCCCCCAAATTACTTAAAAAGAAACCTTTTTTTTCCCTGGAAACAAAAAGAAAGCATCCTAATTCTCTTTTGTCCAAAACTCAACTAGGACGGTGGCATCTACTGAAGAAGAATAGCTCTGATCTATGCGGTCAATTTCCTGTTCCTTGAGTTCCTCACCATATTCAAGTGTCTAACTGCCGGTACTGGAGAGCGGCCTTTCTTACTAATGTTGCAACCTGGTGGCCAAAAACAGCATAGCAATCAAGACAGAAGGAAATCATTAATCGAGAAAATTACTTCAATCTTCATTTATAACATTACCCTTAATTTCTCTATAGTGGACATTTTCTTATCCCTGTTGGGTAATGGAGATTCAGGAGGCTGCTGTCTATTCAGGGCAGGTTGAGCAGGAGCAGGACTGTTTGGACGAATTTCTGCGCGCTCAAGGATGTGTTCATTCCTGGGAAATCTAAACCATAATACACCAGAGGCAAAGATTAAAGGCCAAACAGAGATTTTGATAGGACATTCAGCTTTACGAGACAGAAAGGCATAAGCAATTGCGGCAAAAACGCATTGGAAGATGCTACAAACTAATCCAACAATAACAGCAAATGTGCTCAGGGGCTTGTGACTTTGAGATGGGGAGCCTCTCATCGTTAATTTAGCTCCTTCTCTTTGGCATGTTCGAGCAAGATCAATAATGGAGATGAGCATCACTGTGAAAGACATTATCATGCTGACTAATGCATATTGCGGTTTGCGCACTGAGGATAGCTGCTCAAAAACTGCTGATGGAAGCTCTACAACAAAATTTATGATAAGAAAAATCCGTTCCAGGGTCGTATCCTGATATTCCCAAGAAAGAGTGATAGTAAGTTGATAGAAACGTTGAAGTACACTGTACATTTAGCTGGTATCATAGAACATATGCCAATCTTGCTTAGCAAAATTAGTATGAAGTGGTCAGAAATTTGATGGATTAGCACTGAATTGCATACAATCCAGGGTGATCCAAGATACATAAATAAATAAACGAATACCCTTTGATTCGAGCTATGCTTCCTTTTTTGGTTCTCTTCTTGCTTATCAATGTTGAGGACAACCTCGGATCCAGTCGAACTATCTCCTGTGACCTATTTCAAAGGAGAGAAGATAATTTAGTTCTGTGATGCTGATAATTTTCAGAGCTGTAAAATCTTAAGTTTGAGTCCCAGTCAAAACCAATTGTATGAATTGCTGTCCACAAAACACTTTGCTTTTTAACATTAATTTTCATTTCATTCAAATGGAGAAGTACAACACACAAATATTACAATAAGTACAAATTCAAATTAAAATCTGACCATTTTCATAATGAAACTACCAAACTTGATCAGTCTACAAATTTGAGCTAGGGGTGGCCAAAGGCCGGTTTAGGTCTGATTCTGAGCTTGAACCAGTGGTTTTAGTTGATATGTTAAATTCTTAGAAAGTATGGTGAGTTTCTGAAAAGTTGGATGATATAACAACAAAACAAGCTTAATTTATACTTCATGGGATTTTCAAATTCCCTAATCAAAGTACCCCCAACAAAATGAGGTCTTGAAACAGCTGAAGGAAGATAGAAACCAGAGTAGAAGTTTTGAAGACAAGTATGATTTATGAAGATAGTAGTAAAACTTAAAGACACTGTGTATAGTTGTAAAGCTATAAATCTTTTACCCTTTGAATCAAGCCATCTGCGGTTCCGTCCGATTTAACATCGTCAATAGACACCGGACTCAAAGGCTTACTCAAAATCATCATATCAGATGATCGATCTTGAATTGTTGATGATATAGATAATCTTTGAAGGATTTAGATTGCTTCTGCAGCTGCCTCTACCACTGTCCTCCCTTTATTTACTGTCGGAGCTAACTGTAGGCGTAGACTTGAAACTTCCAAGTCAAAGTGAGAACATAATATAAAATAGATAAATTGTAACTTTTTTAGGTTTACCAAACCACAAGCTACCTTGTTTATTTTTTTTATTTAAAATAATTATATTCCTCAAATTTTTATTTTGTCAATAAAATATTTTTTTTATTTAAATTAAAAATTAAAATTCTTTTCATCATTTAATTTCTTATTAATAAAAATATATTTAATTTGGACAACAAAAAATTAAAAAGAAGTGTTATACTCCATAGAATTGCTAATATAAAGTGAGTCGAATCATCCATTATTATTAGCCATAGAAAATCAAAAGATTACATATAAATTCTAGGAAAAGAAATTTAACTACCCTTTGAAGAAAGATAAATTACAATTTTTATTACTATAAATTCCAGTTTTATTATTCTAGTAAATATAAAATTCAGTACAAAAGAAATAAAGACAAAAAGTTTTAAAAGAACCCTTTTGATTTGAATAAGACTTTGTTGTCTTCAATCTCCTGATCAAATTCCCCTCCACTTTATGATATTCTCCCATGTGTTAAATTTCGTTCAAAGGTGGCTGCTAAAGTAAAAGTGAAAAGTCCCTCCATAATTGCTTTTCTCTCTATTTATACGTGAGGAGACTTGAGAACGCATGACTTGTATCTTGACTGACTTATGGATTTCTCTTATATAAATGAAATTTATAGAGGGTGAAATATAAGATATATAATAAAATTTATTTATTAAATATATAAATTTTATATATTTATATTTTAAATTTATAATAAACGAAAATTTTTTCTTAAAATAAATTTTTACCAAAAAAAATGAGCCCAAAAATGTTGGATGCAACATTGAAGACTAGCATGATCCACTCTTAAAATTTATTGTGCCGTTCCAATAAGAGCATTTGTGCCGATGAAAATCTGATCCAAAGCCATCACTTAGGCTTTCTTCCAAGACCAAGACACATGACACCTTTTCATTTGCTAGGAGATCAACTTGGTTGGTAAGCAAGGAGACAAAGCGTGGCTTAGCTTTTTGCAATTTACCTTCTTGCTTGGTAAATTCTCGTTACATGGTGCATGGCCTTCAACAACAAGAACATGGGCTGTATCAACCATTTTTTTTAACTCATCAGATCATATAATGCTTTTTGTGCCTAATTTTGTAACAGAAATGTGCAATAATTCATATATTTTCGCTATAAACTTATAATAGTAAATTTTATATATTTAGTAGTAAAAGTCATTGCTGCTAAATCTAACATTTCTTGTATTACGTGTTGATCCGCTCTCATTATTATTTACACAATACAGGATTCCATTCAGCACTTAATTCATAAGAAAATATTTAAAAAGGTAAATAAACTAAATTGACTACATAAATTAAATTCAAACTTGCATAAAATTATGAAAATATAAAAATTAAATTAAACCTAAGCAAATTAAACCCATATATATTGAATGAATGATAAGGCTTTTAAAATATTTATAATTTTATTGATTTAAAATATATAGATTAAGTTATTGATCACCATCTATATCAAGTTAGAGATTTTTCAAAAAAGAAGTGATCGCTAAAATGGTATATTTTTTTTATAAAATGTCAGTTCTTTTATTTTGTGGATTTTTAAAGAAAAACACAGATGATATCCAAAAATTCTATTATAAATTTTAATTTTAAAATTTTATAATTCTAACCATATAAATATTCTTAATTGATTAAATATTATTTAATCTATAATATTAAAATTAATGAAACTTTTTTTTATGCTCAATCAATTTTAATACTTCAATTTTTATTTATAATACTAGAAATTTTAAATTATTAAAATAAAATGAAAAACCTTAACATCAAGAGTGATATGACATTACTATTAACGGGAGTTTTGTAAAGCATAATTATTTATATTAAAAAATAAAAACAATTATTTAAAACTACATAAAAATTACTGGTGTTATAAATTATTACTTTAATATTATTATAAAATAATAATAAATAAAGCAATTAAGACATAAAAATAATTATATATATTTGCTTTAAAAATTAGTCTACAATATAAATTATAATTCCATAATTTATATATATATATAAATATATAATTTATAATATATATATATATATATATATATATATATATATATATATATAAACTTGTGAAGTAATAAAAATTATCTTTAATGCACTATATTATTTATAAAAAAAGGCCGCAAATTAGTTTTACAAAAAGTTTTTCTTTATGTAAATAATTATAGATTATAACTAATATAATTTACAAGATGCTTCAAAAATTAGAATCATACAGGTGTGAATTTAGATAAATATATAATGAAATTGATGTATATATAATAATTTCATTATAATTATTAATTGTGGTGGATCCCATATAAGTTTTATTATGATTAATAATTATAATAAAACTATTTTATGTAAATCAACGAATAAAAATTCATAATTTTGATATTTATTGAAAAACGAAAAAGAAATTTTGCCACTTACATTTATGGCCCCATATTTTGAAAAAGAAAATAAGATGATTGAGAAAAGTGTAGACAATTAGGGGAGTACATGGGGTAGTTTGGATGGGTTTAATGTATTTTGTCAAATAAAAAAAAATCAATTTTCATAGTATTCAAATCAAAATTAATAAATTAAATTATAAAATTATATATGTTCGATATTTACAATAAGCGGGTTGAGTTCAGTTTGAGTGGGTTTTACTTGTTTTGATACTTTTTTGATTTTTTTAATTCAACTCTCATTAAATTTTTTTTTATATACATATTATCATACATTAATTAAAAAATAAAATATTAATTTAAGATGTATTATTCAGTAAAAATAAAAAAAATAAAAAATAAAATTAAGTTATTTATGTATTTATCATATATATATATATTTGGGTTTGATTTTTATTATGTTAACCTGAAACTCAAATCGAAAATTCAATTTATAATTATTTTAAAACTATAACCAATATTTAAATATATAAAATCACTAATTTCGGTTTAAATTTATTCGAATTAGTTAGGTTGATCAGTTTGTTAGTTTTTTTGTACACTCCTATAGATAATGATACTCAATAATATAAGGTATAATGATTAAGGACAATTAAAAAAAATAGAAAATTTTCGTTTAAACCTGATTTATGGATTAAATATATGAGATTATGTGAATCTCATCATATATTTTATATTTTGAATTTATGGTTCATTGAGTCTAAATAACAAAAATTTCAAAAAAAAAAAGCTAACAAATAAAAAAGGAAAGTTAGAAAAAAATATAATTTATTCAATTAAAAAAGTAAAGTGGCACTAGGTATTAATAAGATATTGAAAAACTTATTTGCAATTTTTATTTATATCTAATTTATATATTTTAAATATAAATATATAAAATAAATAAATTTATTATATATTTTGTATCTTATGAACCAAAAAATTTGATGGAAATCAAAAATAATTTGAAATCTATTGATTAGGTATGTGCATCTAGTATTTAGATTTTTTTTTCCTTTGAAAATCATAAATTACAACATAGTAACCCTAAAAATTGTGATATTAATTCAATCTAAAGTCATCATACATTAATAATACATTTTCATAATACATCCCTTGATCTTTCTCTTCTCTACTATACTTATTTCTTTTCCTTCTCTTCTTTCTTCTACTTCTCCCCACTTTCTTCTGTTCTGTTGTGGCCAAGTCACTACGGATATATTCACGAAGATTCAGAACTCCTAGATGGGACGGTATAGGTAAATGTTCGAGTTCTAGGAGCTGGAAGGCACGTAGATCATTTAATGGGGATGGGGAATCAGGGCTGCATTGATGATTTTCTAAGCGTTCATGGACTACAACTCTTGTGTGTGGATTCCATGGAAATCTTGAAAATAATGCGCCAAAGGCAAAGATATTGAAAGAAAAATACACCTAAAGGTGCAAAGTTAGCGATTTTAAATTTTCTTAACTTAGGGTTTCATGCAATATATAAACAATTTTTACTATTGCATAAACACATAGAAATATATAAATTTGGTTATAACAAATTATGTTTCAATTGCAAACAAACCTAATTGCCATTAGGAAACAAAAACCCCAAATTTAACTATGTAAAGTTTAGGGAAATTTACCCCTCAAGCACATAATCAAATTCAAACACCAATATGAGGAGTGAAGACCACCAATTGTTGATTCTCTAATTTGTCCACATAAACAAGAAGACCAAAGCTTGCTTAGATGAACCAAAACCCCTTAAATCCTTTCCTTTGGTTTGGCCAATGGTAGGAGAAAGAAGATTTTAGGTTTTTCTTGTATGGAAGGGTGGAGAAACACTTTCTGAACCTTTAATTCAAGAGTTATAACTTTCAATTATCTTGAATCAAGCAAGCAAGGAAGGAAGAAGAAGAATAAATTTTGGCTTTTGGAGAGAGAAAATATTCAGCCAAGTTAGGAGAGGGAAGAAGATGATAACTTTTTTTTTTCTTTCTTATCCTTTTATTTATTTTAATTCTCTTAATTATAATTAAGCTCACAAGTGTCCACACTTGATTCACTCATCAAATGTGTTTTCTAATCTTAATTAGTCCACTTGTCAATTTAAAATAATTAAGAAATTAAATTTTCAATTAATTAGTATAAAAGAAAAATACTAATTAACATATACTTTCTCTCTCCTTTGACCAAGCCAAAATTAGTCAAATTAACAAAAATTAATTTTCTACCTTATGCTTAATTAATCAAGTTTATATTTAAACACTTTAAATATTAGCTTGAATACTTTCACAAATAAATTTAGTTTCACATCATGCTAGAGACTTTACAATCTCATTATAAACTAAATATTTTAATTTAATTAATTAACTAAATCATTTAATTAATTAATCAAATTAATTTTGCTTTGATCATATTATTTTTATGTGTGTGACTTACTAGGTTTATTACTAATTGACAATGAGAATAATATTAACTCTTTAATATTATTAAAACTATTCCATGCTCAAAATGAAATATCTTTTTTATTTAAGTTTTCATAAATCATAATTGACATCGAGCATAATGTACTATGACTATTCAATTGGTTATGAATTATTCTCTAATTCATAAACCTTGAATATACATACCATGCACTAAAATCTTTCAATTACAAAATCTCGATTCTAGCTACAGTCATGATTTATATCAAACTCTTAATGCTTAGAATCATATGTCCTCATTTTAATTTTAATTTTAATTCTTGATTAATAAGACTTTTCAGTCAGAAACTTTTTCCTGACTAAGTTTATCTATCCTAACTAGGAACTTGACTTAACAAGAATAATTTAAATAGACATATAATTTTATTCCTATTTACTTAAGGTGACAGATCTCATCTTGACTAATACCTATATTCATATATAACTAGTAGGAGTCAATACATGCCCATATACTCATGCCTAGTACAAGTATGAAAGCAGTATCAAACTCAAACTATCTATATATAAGATAACTGTGTTATCTCAGGTCAAGGGATTCTATGCACTATTATGATTTAGATGATTATGTATTGACAAGAGTGAATTCTATGTACATATCATCTTACGTCATTGGTTTGGTCTACTTATCTCACAAGTGCTCATTATATTTGTTATATGGTATGAAACTCACCATTCCATATCATTAGTATCTCATACTAATCAACGGGAATAAACAAAAATGGTAGTCTATCTGGATAAATCTTATCATGTCAAGTATCCAAAACTGTAAAGCATAATTTTATAGTATTTGTACCAGAATGTTTCATCATTCATATTCTTAACACTTTAAGAATAAAACATCTAATAAGTCACTAAAGGATAATTTCAATTAAATTTAAATAATTTAAATTCAAAAGAAAAAAGATATATGCAATTAAAATAAAATAAATAGTTACAAGATATAATTTCATGGTATACTCTAGGGCATACTACTAATAGATTACTGGCCAAGCTGAGAGTTTGATAGGTTTATCAGAGTGATGCAACAGAAAGGCATAAGCTATAGGTGCAAAAACCCATTAGAAGATTCCACAAACCAATCCCACAATATCTGAGAATGTCCCCAAAGGCTAACATATTAAGCAGTGCATAATCAAAAACAGTTAATGGAAGCTCCACTACAAAATTTGCTATCAGGAAGCAGTGTAGTGCATTATCTTGAATCAAGTGGGTAATTATTGTCATTGTTGGTTTATATGTGACATTAAACTCAGAGTGTAGCATTGCTAACATCCAAGTTTTGTTAAACTCAACTCGTGGGATGGAGATATGGAAGCTGTAAAGATTCTTAAGCAAGACATGAATTGTTCAAATTAGTTTTTCTTTGGACTTTGGAAGATCAGTTTCTGCTCATAAATTTTTTGCTTGCTTGAATTTATTCTATGTTACTTGCTACTAGCCAGGAGATCTGTGTGTAATATATAGTGATACCGAGGGTTTGTTCGGTAATATTAGCTGTCTAGTAGTTGTTAACTATTCTAATAGTTGTCAATTATTTTACTAGCTATTAGATATTAATTGTTAGTGATTAGTTATTTATAACATGATTTAAAGCGTGAATGTTCAATAAAAATAATTTTGGATTAACTATTAAATGTAAAAATAGTAGTATTATCTTTTATACTATAGTTAAAACACTCATAATGTTAATGAATCACTCACCCTAACTTATAAATATTAGTATAAATACAATGTCTCAAAATATTATAAAAGATAGTATGTGCTCTTTAGAATGTTCGCATCCATTAATGAAACAAGAATGCAAAGGTAGCAGTGGCGCTCTAAAATGTTGGGTAATTATGACATGTGATTAGCCAATTTAATGAGTGCTTTTATTAACATCATTTAATTTTAATTTCTTTCATAAAATTGATAGAATTTCAATTTAATTTTGTAAAAGTCATTGTGATAAGAAATTAAAGTTTTTTATATTAACTTACTAAATTGTTAAATATTTTATAAATAAAATTACTTAACTAGTGATTGTTGATAAAAAAAAAAAAAAAAAGGAGAAGGGTTTGACAATGAGAGAGATAACCGGATACGTTTTATTTTTTATTTTTTAAAAAAGTTAATAAAATAAAATAATTTTAATTGTAAAATAGTTGATAAGTATAGTTTAACTTAAAAATCTTTAATTTTCAATTACAATAATTTTTATTAAATTAAATTGAAAGTTAAAAAAAGTTTATGAAAATAGGTTAACATAGAAATTTTTAAATTTAATGAATTTAATAAAAAAAAATTAAAACCCAATAACCTATATGAAAACACTCATAAAGTGATATTTACCTATCAAATGTTCTTTTCCCAAGCCTTCCATCCCGCAGAATCCTTTAAAAGAATTTTTTTTTTTTTTCTTTTCTTTTTAAACAGAAAGAAGGCCTCCTGATTCTCATAATCTATGTTTCTTGTCCAAAACTCAACACGGCTGGTGGCATCTACTGAAGAATAATGGCTCTGATCTATGGGGTCAATATTCTGTTCCTTGAGTTTCTCACCATATTCAAGTTTCTCTCCGCATCTGAGTAATTGCTCTCAGCAAATGATGCTAAAATCAGGTGGCCAAAAACAGCATGGCATTCAAGGCAAAAGAAAATCATTGACAGAGAAAAGTACTCCAACCCTCATTTATATCATTACCTTATATGATTATTTCAACACTGATATTAAACTTTAATTTATATCAAAATATTATCTAATTTTAATTTAATATCACCCAAAATAATCAAATTCCATTGAAAGCTTGGATGGAAAGCTGAGCTAAACTGCATTTTAACAATAAATAAAAGTTCATTCGCTCCTTGCACCTAGCACTAACACACTCTTATCTTCTTGAAAAAAAAAATCTCTTAATTACTCTCTCCTTGTCGTCTCCTTCCCCTTCCCCCTGTCTCTCTACTAAAATCAAGAACAATATCACAATCCCTTTAGGCCAAAATCAACAATAAAATCCACTAGATTCAAATAATCCCCAACCCTTTAAACTTGTTCTGGAAACTTCGAACAGAAAAAAAAAAAACACAAATAAAAAAAAAAAGCACCAGGCTCCATTGACAAGCGAGATCAAGCTCAAGAATTTGCCTACCAACATGTCATAATCCCTCTATTGCATTAACAATAGCAAGAGATGCAACAATAGCAGCAGACCCATCACTTAAATCCGACGCCCACAATATCCCTCCTATAAAATTCATCCCCAAACCCACTAACCCTGTTGCCAGTTGCCCCGGCTACTTCAGTCTTCTTCCTCCTCAGTTGGCAAAATCTCAAATCTTCTCCCGGATTTCTTCTGCAAAAACTCAACCAACGCCTTACCATCCATGGTCCCTTTGACGGTCAACGTATCCTTCTGCATGTCCACTCTCACCTCCTGCACACCTGTGAAGATAAGGTCGCATAACCTTGTTTAAAACTTCAGTTAAAAAGAACGCCGTTACGGTAGGAACGGAACGGAAAATAGCGAATGATGATAAAGTTACCTTCGTTCTTCAAAATGGTCCTTTTAAGTTTCTTGGCACATTGCCAACAGTGTAACGGCCCCTTGATTACCGCCCGCGTCACCGGAGCCTATCCCATTAATTAATTTTAGCAAATAAATAAATAAAATATAAAATATGGTAGGTGAAACTAAAGCCTTACCTTTGTATTCCAGGGAAATCTAGACCATAATACACCAGAGGCAAAGATTAAAGGCCAAACAGAGATTTTGATAGGACCTTCAGCTTTATGAGACAGAAAGGCATAAGCAATTGCTGCAAAAACACATTGGAAAATGCCACAAACTAATCCAACAATATCAGCAAATGTACCCAGAGGCTTGTAACTTGGAAATGGGGAGTAAAACCAAGTTATATGGCCTCTCATCATGAATTTAACTCTTTCACTTCGACCTGTTCGAGCAAGATCAATAATGGAGATGAGCATCACTGTGAAAGACAAGATCATACTGATTAATGCATATTGGGGTTTGCGCACTGAGGACAGTTGATCAAAAACTGCTGATGGAAGCTCCACGACAAAATTCGTGATAAGGAAAATCCGTTTCAGGGTCATATCCTGATTTTCCCAAGAAAGAGTGATAGTAAGTTAACAGAAATGTGGAGAGTACATTGTACATTTAACTGGTAATAGCTAATTAATCATAGAACATATGCCAATCTTGCTTAGCAAACTTGGTATGAAATAGTCGGTAATTGAATGGATTACCACTGAATTGTATACAATCCAGGGAGTTCCAAGAAACATAAATAAATAAATGAATACCCTTTGATTCGAGCTATTCTTTCTGTTTTGGTTCCCTTCTTGATCTTCGAAGCTGGGGATAACCTCGGATATAGTATTGCCATCTCCTGTGACCTATTTCAAAGGAGAGTAGATAAATTTCTGTCCACAAAACACTTTCAAATGGAGAAGTTTACAAACGTAAGAGGCAGCACAAAAATATTAAAGTACAAATTCAAAACTCAATCAGTCTAGAACTGAATGTGGTTATATTTCATCTCTTTATGTCATCAGAGTGCACCTGCCCCGATACTCTTTGAAAAACACGTATCTGAGATAGGAGCATCCAAGAGTCGGTGTCGGTCCAATTTTGAGCTTGAACCGATTGTTTCATTTCAAGGTTTTGGGAGATCGGAACCAGTCTTTGATTTAATTCAATTTCAGTCCAGTTTTAAATAAATTCAGCAGTTGAAAATTTTTTCAAAATTTTCTACTTTTTTAAAATCCAATTGAATACTAATCTAGTTGAATACTAATCTTGTTTAATCCAGTTTTAATCAATTTTGGTCTGATAATTTTTTAAATTAATTTAATTTCAGTTCGATTTTAATTTCAAATCAGCCCACAGGCTGATCTGATCTGAGCTCATATCCAAAAAGAACTAATGCTACACCAGGACATAATGTAATATAATCAAAATTTTTATTCAATTTTAATAGAAAAATTCATTGTATTATATTTTGCGCTATCAAACGTAGTCTAAGCTCAGAGTAGAAGTAGCAATCTCCACTTACGTGAAAGTGAAAAGACATTATTGTGGGGAAGAAAGCTCAACATTTAAAGCAGCTAAAAGAAGATAGAAACCAGAGTAAAAGATTTGAAGACAAGTTGTACGTTGTAAAGCTAAAAGTCTTTTACCCTTTGATGCAAGCCATCTGCTGTGCCGTGGGACTCAAAATCGCCATTGCTGTTAGCGTTTTGGACATCTGTAGGATTCCCAGCTTCCAAGTCAGTCATATTGTCTGATCGATCTTGAATGCTTGATGATGGAGATAATCTTTGAAGATCGCCATTGCTGTTAGCTTTTTGGACTTCTGTAGGATACCCAGCTTCCAAGTCATTCATATTAGCTGAACAATCTTGAATTCTTGATAATATAGATAATCTTTGAAGGATTCAGATTGCTTCAGCAGCTCCCTTTACCACTGTCCTTCCTTTATTTCCTCTCGGAGTTAACAGTAAGCGTAGACTTGAAACTTCCAAAGTCTTTCAAATTTGTTGCATTTTAAAATTAAATTATTGGTCCTTAAACTTGGTAAGATTTCATAATGTGAAAAAGGATAAGTTGTAATTTAATTTCTGAAAATAATTTAGTCTTTTAATTTTAATTATGTCAATAATGTAATTTTTTTTGTTAATAATTAATATTTTTTTTAACCAAAGTGAGAACATAATAAAAAAATAAATTTTAACTTTTTTTTTAGGTTCACAAAACCACAAGCTTGTTTGTTTATATTTTATTTAAAATAATTACATTCCTCAAATTTTATTTTGTCAATAAAATATTTTTTATTTGAATTAGAAATTAAAGTTGCTTTCATCATTTATTCTCATTAATAGAAATATATTCAATTTGGATAATAAAAAATTCTATAAACAAAATGTGAAGTGAGGTGTGAATATATATATATATATATATATATATATATATATATATATAATTTGACAATTTATTAATGAGAATTATAAGATGAGTACAGCGTAATATTTTCATAAGAAAAAAAAAATATAAACATAGGTAGTTAAAATTTTTTATCTAGAGATGATCTGCATATAACAAAATAACTTTCTAGGCAATAATTGATTTTTTCTTTTCATTTTAGAGTTTAGATAATCAAATAAACCTTTTATAATACTGTCTTTTTGAGAACTTATTATTTTTGTGAACCACAGATTAAACCATCAAATATTAATGGAGAAACAAACTGCATTATCAAGTTTCATTTATAGAATATCATTACTCATACTTGAAGATTCAAAGTTTTTAACCAAACGAAATCACTGATCCATGCTGTATTTAGAATTGCTAAATAGCCTATTCAATAATATACTGTAAAATAAATAAATAAATAAATAAATAAAACATCGCTAAATGAGGAAAATAAAATATCAATAATAAAGAAAAATAGGATCTCAATATTGAGAGATAACCTCAGATTTGTTTTTAAAAGACACAAATTTGAGAAAAGAAACTCAGATTATTTTCAAACGAATGCAGATTTAAGAGTTTATTAGGAAAAAAAAAAATAACATATACATATATAAAAAAGAAAAATTAATCTAGGGATAGCCACGAGGGAGAAACTCATTGATGACTGCCTAAAGGAAGCTATTGGAAAAAAAAAAAAAGTGTCATACTCTATACTAGCAAATATGTGAATTGTTAGTATAAAGCAAATTGAATATCATTCCTACAAGAAGGTGATAACGATTACCAAAATTAAAGTTTTCTATATTATTCAGAGAATTAAATTAAATTACAATAAAAATTTACTAATTAAATGCTGAACTAAGATTTGCTTGATAAATAATTATTGATAGATGCAATTTTAGAATTTAAATTTCATAAATTGACTTTTTATGGTAATTTCAATGGATGAATGAATTATGTTCCCTTTTGCGATAGACAACCGTGTTTAATAATTCCTCCATACTTGATTGGAAAAATATCCCATTGTCTTCAATCTCCTAACAAATTCCTCTCTGCCTGATGAAATTCTCCCACGTGTTAAATTTCGTTCAAAGGTGGCTGCTAAAGTGAGAGTGAAAAGTCCCTCCATAAATGCTCATCTCTCTATTTACATGCGAGGAGACTTGAGAAAACCTTAGGACACGCCGCGTGTCTTTATTGATGTACCGATTTTTTTTTTATACAAATTTGATTTATTATAAATTTAAATATTCAATTTAAATAAAAAATTTTCCTTAAAATAAATTTGTACCAAAAGAAATTAGCCCAAAAATGTTGGATGCAACGTTTAAGAATCCACTCTTGGAATTTATTGTGCCATTCTTCTAAGTGCGTTTGTGCCAATGAAAATTTAAACCTAAGCAAATTAAAACTATATATATATATATATATATATATATCGAGTGTTATTGATCACCATCTTATTCAAGAAAGAAGTGATGGCTAAAATGGTATATTTTTATAGAATGTCAATTCTTTTATTTTGTGGATTTTCAAAGAAAAAAACAGATGATATACGAAAATTCTATTATAATGTTAATTTTAAAATTTTATAATTCTAACCATATAAATATTCTTTATTGATTAAATATTATTTAATCTATAATATTAAAATTAACTAAACTTTTTTTATGCTTAATCAATTTTAATACTTCAATTTTTATTTATAATACTAGAAATTTTAAAACTATTAAAAAACAAAAATAAAATAAAATACCTTAACGTCAAGAGTGATATGACATTATTATTAACGGGAGTTTGGTAAAACATAATTATTTATATTAAAAAAATTAAAAACAATTATTTAAAACAACATAAAAAATTATGTTTTATAAATTATTAATTTAATATTATAATATAAATTATAGTTCCATAATTAATGTATATAATAACGTAAAATCTATAATATATATAAATTTGTAAAGTAGTGAAAATATATTTAATATATTATATTATTTATATAAAAAGCCACAAATTAGTTAAAAAAAAAGGGTTTTTCTCTATAAAAATAACTATAGATTATAACTAATTTAATTTAAACGTGCTTAAAAGGTTGAGATCATACGGGTGTGGTTATGGCATTTATTGGAAAACAAAAGGAAAATTTTGCCACTTACATTTTTGGGCCCCATATTTTAAATAAGAAAATAAGATGGATTGAGAAATGTGTACACAATGATACCCAACAATAGAAGGTATGATGATTAAGGACAATTCACAAGAAATGGCAAATTCTTGTTTTTGTTTTGTTATATATATATATATATATATATATATATATATATATATATGAAGGCTTTTCAGATATGATGGTTATAGCCTCTTTAGACTCGAGGTTCAGATCACCGATTGATATTCTCTATTTAATCTAATCCCATAAAAAGAGATTTGTCATCAAACTCGATGCGGCACTTAATGAGACAAATTATGGATTAACTAGTTGCCGCCTCCTGTTGCACTTTTAAGTCGAGATAATATTTTATTATCAGACTAGTGTGGAGAATTGAACTGAGATGAGACAATGCCATTTCACTGGGTTAACTACTAGGTTACTACGCTCGATGGTATAGGCTAATTCATAAACTCAAGATAAAAACATATGAAATCATATATTTAATAAGTGAATTCTATCATATATTTATGTATTGAATTTATAGTGTAGATAGAGTTTAGACAAAGAAATATCTCAAAAAAATAAGTTAAAAAAAAACTTAGAAAAAAATTAATATAATTTATTCAATTAAAAGAGTAAAGTGGCACAAGGTATTAATAAGATATTGAAGAACTTATTTGCAATTTTTATTTATATTTAATTTATATATTTTAAATATAAATATATAAAATTTATATATAAAATAAATAAATTTATTATATATTTTATACATTAAATTTATAATGAACCGAATAATTTTATGCTGAAAATCAAATATAATTTGAATTTTTTTTTATCAGAATAAGCATATTTCATTCATGAAGAGTGAAAATACATGATCCAAATCCATTAGAAGGGCCATATATTTAGAGAGTCTAATTAAAATACTAAAGCCATATCATCCTCTACACCCAGCCCTCACTAGAAACCCTAAACAAAATGGGTTAGCAAACCCGAAAACATCAAACCCGGTGCGGAGAAGGAGCGCTCGCCGTCACACTGAGATGACCAAACCAATAGCCGCAGAGACAGCCACTCAGGGTCTCTTAAGAGAGGAAAGCTCCACCAAAGCATAGACAATGCAATAACCATGGAGAGTTCCCAACCTAAATCAACTTCAGGCACAGGCAATCTGGGAAATCAAACTCAAAGCCAACATAAATGGACATGGATCATGGAACACCGGCGAGCCAGAAGAGGCTTGGCAGATTCATGACCGAACTCAAGCACACCAGAACGATCCTTAACTTGCCAGCCAAAGCAGGGAGATCCCCTGTAACCATTCACTAAAACAGAGCAATAAGAAGTGAGGAAAACTGCGTCAATGGACTCCGATCAGAAACGTGAAGGTCGAAAAGCCAACATGCAGAGCTTCCTCCATAACTATGCAACAAAAGCCTCATCCAATGGAGGGGTACTAACTCTCCACAAAAGGAGACTAAAGTAAATAGGGAAACTAAAACAGAACAGTAAGGAAGGAAACGCAGATCTAAAAAGTAGATAGGGAGAGGGTCGATAGCCAAGCGGCCCGACCTCCCCCGAAAACTAGTACTGTGTAGAGAAACTATAGATTGAACAGTTAAAGAGTTATTTTTCTAAGATTGAATCTATTGATCGGGTATGTGCACCTAGTATTTAAGATTTTATTTTTCCTCTGAAAATCATAATTTACAACATAGTAACCCTAAAAATTCTGAAATTAATTCAATCTGAAGTCATCATACATTAATAATACATTTTCATAATACATCTCTTGATCTTTCTCTTCTCTGTTATACTTGTTTCTTTTCCTTCTCTTCTTTCTTCTATTTCTTCCCCCTTTCTTCTGTTCTGTTGTAGCCAAGTCACAACAGATATACTCACGAAGATTCAGAACTCCTACATGAGATGGTATATGTTCCAGTTCCAGGAGCTGGAGGGCACGTAGACCATTTAATGGGGATGGAGATGGGGATGGGGACTCAGGGCTGCATTGATGAATTTCTAAGCGTTCACGGACTACGACTCTTGTGTGTGGATTCCTTGGAAATCTTGAAAACAATGCACCAAAGGCAAATATTAGAGGCCAAGCTGAGAATTTGACAGGGTTATCAGAGTGATGGGACAGAAAGGCATAAGCTGTAGTTGCAAAAACCCATTGGAAGATTCCACAGACTAATCCAACAATGTCTGAGTATGTCCCCAGAGGCTTGTAATTTGGATATGGGGAGTAAAACCAAGGTAAATAACCTCTCACCATCCATTCAACTCTTTCTTTTCTACCCTTATCAGCAAGGTCAATGATGGAGAACAGCATGGTTGCTAATGACATTAACATACTAAGCAGTGCATATTGGGGTTTGTGCACTGATGATAGCTGATCAAAAACGGCTGATGGAAGCTCCACTGCGAAATTTATGATAAGCAAACTCCTTTCCACGATTATATCCTGTTCAGAAAGAGTAACAATACGTTTGAATGTCTGGAACGTTGAGGAAAAGGAAAATAAATTGAGAATAATAATGACATTAAAAGACCAGTATTAAGAATTGGGCAGTAGTTAAAAAAAAAAAGAAGTTACCCTTCGATTCAAGGCATCCACACCGTTTTGCATATCTTCTTGAGCATCGAAGTAAACAGAATTCTCAGTTTCCAGTGGAAGAGGTAAACAAACATTGGATTGAATGGAGCTATGATCACTAAAAATCTGTTTCAAAAGACCAGTGTTTGTTGGTAGAGATCAAAATAAATATCCTTCAGGAATATAAATATTTATTGTATATAGAACTCGTATATAGTTGTCTCTGATCTTTGTTTTCTACCTGTTGAGTGAAGCCATCAACAGTATTGCCACTATCTTCTTCGTCCACATCTAGGTAGATGGTGCTATCTTCACTGTCCAACAGCGGTCGCACAGAAGGCCCAATATCGAATTCCGCCATAACCTCTTCCAGCTAGGATGCTTCAGATGATCATCGATAAGATGGAAAATGGAAGGGAGGATGGTGGAGGAAATTAAATATTTAGTCATGCCTTCACGCGGAGTAGACTCCGAAGTCTTCTTTTCTCCTTCTATGATGCTTCTGAGCCACCTTCCAGGAAGGTTCTAAGCTGTGCATTTTGACTCAACAGTTGCTGAATTGCAGACTCTTATCAACCGTACACCGAAAGCCAGAGACTGAGTCACACTAGTCCAACCGACCAAGCGAAGCATTAATTGGGACCCTGAAATTTTTTAAAAGAAATCAAGGGTATATAGGCAATTTGGTACTTATAAGTATAAAAATCTTTAAAAAATAATAATTTAGAAAAAAAAAATAAAAACAATAACCATTAATCTAGTAATTATTTTGCTTTAACTCAGTTAATTTTTTGATAAAACACAGTAGTTGAATTGCAGACTTTCATAGTTAGAGACAGCATATGTTCAAATATTTACTTCTCTCAAACCATACATTCAATCAAATTTAAATTATAACACTTTTGTTGATAATACCCAAAAATCATTAAATTTATAATAATTATTATTTTTTATAAAAATAAATTTAAAATGAATTTATTTATATTGTAACATTATTTACATACAAAAAAACAGTAATCCATGGTTCATGGCTTTTTATAATCCACAAACTGGTTGAAAGACATGGCTATGTTCCAATTTACCAGCCATTACCAGAGTCTGTACAGCACAATTCAGAAATATAATATACACGATGACTGTAGCATCTAGATGCAGTAAGTAGGAACACCAGCAGGTCAATAGACAAATGGTCTGATGTTGTGAGAACAACCTGATGAATGATTGTAATTGAACTTCACTCGTGTGCTTCCTTCCCCAAGATGGGTGCAGTGCTCATGGAAACTAATGACAGGTCTTGCCAAGCATGAATCCCAACGGTCACTCTCGGACATGGTCTCTGCTACAGTATATATCCCCTTCGCATTTGTAAATGCTTGGTAATTTAGAACTTCATTTGTTATGCAAAGAACTACCACTTCAGCACCTGCTCCAAAACAAGCAAAACCATCCAACTTCATATCTCATTGAATTAAACAAATACTACAGAGATATTTAGTTCTTGCCGTATCAATTTCCAATCCCATCCTAGGCAGCAGTTGAAAAATTTTAAAAATATATACACCATAGTTCATTCTCAATGTCACAAGAATAGGTCATCAGGAAATTCCATGGATCCACCCTGCTTTGTTAATATGTTTAAATACATGCTAACCATAGTCCATCAAAAGAATTATAAGTCATCAGGAGGCTCCGAAACCAGGGGTTTGACTCACATAGCCCAGAGAACTCAAACTGCAGAAAATAAAGTTTTTATATAACCCCATATATGATAAAAGTTGAAATGAAAAAAACTCAACTGCATTGTAAACAAAAACAATAAGAGATTCCCTAAAGCCTCAAACCTTTCCAAGTTAATTTAAATGGACAGGAAGAAATTTTTTGGCAAATCAAATCACATTATGCAGCCATATGGAATATGATGTCAGCATCGACAAATTTTCACGAATATTTTGAAAAGTTAAAGACTTCAAGCCGAATTACAAGATGCAAAATCTATAAATTTCATGCTAGAGTGACTGAAAGTTTCAATTCCAATTTGCCTGGTGGTAATTTCTACATTTTTCTGCTTAAGCACTTTCTCAATTTGCAGGTAACGTCCATATGAAACTTGCTATGAACATTTTGACATAATATTAAAAACAAAAAAAGACAGAGAAAAGTCATTGAATTCCAAATACAACACCACAAAATCTCATCAATCATCATAACATAATCTCAATACGTTTCAACTCCTCATCATGTGAGAGAACACCTTCACAACATAAGGAACACAAGAGCAAATTACTACAAACATAAAAAATTAATTCATGTCCTTCTCTCACTATCTCAATCTCTTTGTCAGTACAACTACCAACAAAGGAGAACTCTGCTCATCCATTTCAAAAGCCATGAACACTTGCAAGTCCAAAGACAAAACCCATTTCAGAAATTTAACTAAACAACAAATATCATAGACACACTCCCAATTAGATAAAACAGAGATAGATAGAGAGAAAGAGGGAGGGAGAGGGAAACCTTCTAAGATATGATCCTCAGGTCCAACGGATGAATCACCACAGACATCACAAACAACTCTTCCATGGATTTCACCTGTCCATGCTTTGTGTAACGGTTCGGAAGTTCCCCACTCCTATTCTTGGCAGTTGGCAAGGCCGTCACAAGTTGTCTCTTGCCCTATGGAGCTAACTAATGTGAATCTGTACAGGTACGTGCCAGAAACCTCGAAGATGCTTAATATATGGGCTTATGCGAGCTTGCAAGATAGGGAGAGGCTGACTTGGGGGCCCTGGCCAAGGAGGACCTAGGTGCCGCACGGGGCTAGAAATCCCGTCCCGTGACAGTGTGGTATCAGAGCAAGGCCCCAGACGATCTGAATCACGCCAAGCGCCCCAACGGGACCGGGGTAGGCAGGGTGCCGATGGCGACAAGGGTGTCGCTAGAATCGGGTGGGCGAGAATGTCAGGCCTCAACGGGACAGAGGTAGACACGGGTTTCTCAATCCCACATCGGACAATAAAGGGGTTGATCCGAGGGACAAGTGCGGCCTATTATGCAGCAGCTGGTATGCGTCTGGCGAGCAACATGATGAATCTTGGCAAAGGCATTTTAGAGGATGTCTGCTGCGGAAGTGGGTAAGTGTATTGGCAAACTGGTGGCCAACATGCTGCTCAAGTGTTTGCGTTGGGCGAGCGCAACAAATGGTGTGTGGACTCCTATGTGCGAGGGAGTGTGATCAAGTTGCGCAGGGAAGCGACGCGAATGCACGCAAACAAGGGCGTTTGCGGGATTGGGTAGGGGAGAATGTAACGGTTCGAAAGTTTCCCACTCTTATTCTTGGCAGTTGGCAAGGCCGTCACAAGCTGTCTCTTGACCTATGGAGCTAACTAGTGCGAATCTGTACAGGTACGTGCCAGAAACCTCGAAGATGCTTAATATATGGGCTTATGCAAGCTTGCCAGATAGGGAGAGGCTGACCTTGGGGCCCTGGCCAAGGGGGACTTAGGTGCCGCACGGGGTTAGAACTCCCGTCCCGTGACATTTGACACCGGAGACGAAGACGATTAACAGAAAAAGATCCATGATTTGTGATTGTCTTGCTTTCGGATGTCTACAGTGTCAGCCAGGCACACAGTGAAATGAAATTTCAAGTGAGTAGATCGGTACGGCTCTTATTTTGTACTAGGCACAGAAATTAAGAACATAGGGCCAAAATTTAAGCCCAAGACCTGACCTTAGATCAAGCTATATGGAGTATTAAAAGCCCATCATCTATATACTATGCCGTAGGGTGTGCAAATGATTGATTCAGTTTCAAATCAAACCAAATTGATAAATATTAGTTTGATTTTAAATTGATCAAATCGAATTTTATAAAATTTCATATTTTTAATATTAAATTTCAATAACAAAAATATAAAAAAATCTTGGAAATCAAAACTAAAAAATCTTAGGGTTTCTTTGATATATATATATTAGTGATTTCGGTTCGGTTCGATTCGATTTTTTTATTTTTTTATGAAAATAATCAAATCGAACTGATTAACTAAAATTATTAAAATTTATAAATCGAACCGAACTAATTGAATTTTAAAATCAAATTAATTGAACTAAATTAACTCGATTCAATTCAATTTTTCAGTTTAAATCAAAATCTGTTCTTCCCTATACTATGGCTTCATTGTAAAATTTACTTTTTTAAAAAGTATATTTTAAAAAAAGTATTTCATTAAAAATTGTTAATATATATATATATTAACTAAAATTATTAAAATTTATAAATCGAACCGAACTAATTGAATTTTAAAATCAAATTAATTGAACTAAATTAACTCGATTCAATTCAATTTTTGAGTTTAAATCAAAATCTGTTCTTCCCTATTCTATGGCTTCATTGTAAAATTTACTTTTTTAAAAAGTATATTTTAAAAAAAGTATTTCATTAAAAATTGTTAATATATATATATATATATATATATATATTTTTTTTTTTTTTGACTACATAATGAATTAAATATAAATAAGAATTATTCTATAAATTAATTATGTTATTGTATTTACATTCGGCACATTATGTAGCAACCTGTAAAAAAATAAGTAAATCTCACTGTATATACATTACATAATATGAATATTCTGGTCTAATTCAGTCATCTTGATCTTTCTCTTCTCTACTTCTTCTTCTTCTCCTTCTATTCTTTCTTCCATTTTTCCCCACTTTCTTCCTTTTTGTTGTGACCATGTCAGAACAGATATATTCACGAAGATTACAAAATTCTAAACGAGATGGTAAAGATAAATGTTCGAGTTCCAGAAGCTGGAGGTCACGTAGATCATTTAATGGTGATGGTGGTGGGGTTGGGGGCGGGAACGGGGAAGGTGACTCAGTGTTGCGTGGATGAATTTCTATGCGCTCATGGACTACAACTCTTGTTCTTGGATTCCTTGGAAATCTGGAACACAATGCACCAAAGGCAAATATTATTGGCCAAACTGAGAATTTGTTAGGGTTGTTAGAGTCATGAGACAGAAAGGCATAAGTTATGGTTGCAAAAACCCATTGAAAGATGCCACAGACTAAGCCAACAATGTCTGGAAATGTCCCCAGAGGCTTGTAATTTAGATTGCGGGAGTAAAACCAAGGTAAATAACCTCTGATCATCCATTTAACTCTTTCTCTTCGACCCTTATGAGCAAGGTCAATGATGGATAATAGCATGGCTATCAAGGACATTACCATACTAAGCAATGCAAATACGGGCTTGTGCGTTGATGATAGCTGATCAAAAACAGCTGATGGAAGCTCCACTACGAGATTTGCTACCAGGAAAATCCTTTCGACGATCATATCCTGTTCAGAAAGAATAACAGTAAGTAGCAAGAACTTCCAAAAGAGTACCAAGAGAATTATTGTGCAGTATTAAAAAATAAATAAATTACCCTTTGATTCAAGTCATTCACACCGTTTTGCATATCTTCTTGAAAATCAACGTTAACAGAATTCTCAGTTTCCAATGAAAGAGGTAAACCAACATTGGATTGAATGGAGCTAAGATGATCACTTGAGATCTGTTGCAAAAGACAATATTTGTTGGTAGAGATCAAAATAAATGTGTTGCAGGAGTATATGTATATATATGTAATTGTACCTCTTGAGTGAAGCCATCAACAGTATTGCCATTATCTTCGTCGTCCACATCTAGGTAGATGGTATTTTCACGGTCCAACAGAGGACGCGCAGAAGACCCAATATCGAATTCCGCCATAACATCATCTAGGATGATAAGATGGAAGATAGTGAAGGAAATATTTAGCTACATGCCTTCACGCGGAGTAGACTTAAAAGTCTTCTTTACTCTATCTCGTATGCTTCTGAGCCACTTTCCTGGAAGGTTGTAAGCTAAGCATTTTCACCCCTAAGTAGCAGAAGTTTCCAGGAGAATGTTAAAAATATGAAATTTATCTCTGCCGGCGTTGGCTTCCACGAATAAACCTATGTTGTTATTTTGCTTCTCCCTGCATAAAATTTTGAAGTTCTGTCATAAAGAGAGGGAGGAAAGAAGTTGTGTTATAGGGATTTTTTTTTTAATTTTTTAATTTAATTACGTGGTAAATAAATTTCACAAATTAATATTAAAATAATATACTTGTATGTCATCATGAGCATCGATGGATTCAATTTTGTCTGAAAAATTGAATAAACTAAAATTTGTAAAAATTTAAATATCAAATTAAATTAATTTAATCTGAATTGATATGATTTAAGTTCTCATTTTATATTTTATGTTATTCTTAATTTTAGATTTAATTTTAATTATATTTTCTATTTTTAATACTAATGTACAACTTACTAACAATTAATTAAAAATGGCATATTGATAAGAAAAATTAAACTTTATTGTATTTTGATAATTTTATCCGATTCCTTTAATTTTTGCAGCTAAATTTTTAAAAATTGTTAAAATTTTATTAAATTTTTGCTAATTAAAATTTGAACTCCATTTTCGACTTGTTTTATAGCTACAATAAAAATATAATATTACCACATTCAACAACTCTTACATAATTTCATTTTAATAACTACTGAGTATCAAATAATGATGAAAATTGGTAGTAATAAGGAGAGAGAGTGAGTAACTAAATCTATCCAATTGGATCAAATAATTAAAATTTTTAACGTACCAAGGATATCAAAATTAAGTTGGAAGTAGTTGATGGTATTTATAATAAAAGAATATGAATAAAATTAAAACAAAATTTTAAAATTTCAAAAAATTTAAATAAAATTTTTCTACATTTTTAAAATTTTGACCGTCAAGATTGAAAAGCTTACATGAAATTGCCAAAACATGATAAGGTTTGGCTTGTTTGGTCAATAGGCCATTAAAAATAAACTATTTAATTTGGTTTTATTTTATAATTTTTTTCTCTAAAAATTGAATTTAATAAATTAAAATTCTTAAACTTAAAAATCAAATTAAAATAATTTATAAAAAAATTAAATTAAATTAGTTTAATATATATTTTTTAATTTAAACTAAATTCTGCTCTTAAATTAGATTTAATGGTTGAATAAAATTATAGTTAATTTTAAATATTTAGATGAAATAGTAAATTTATATACAAATTAAAAGAAGACTTTTTAGTCTAATTAGGATTAATAGTATATTATCAATTAATAATTATATCAAATGAGCAGGCTAAATAAGTTTACACAAGGGCTTGGACTTGGAGTCATTGATAGGGCCGACCAAGGTTCACTACTTGTTGGCATTGGGCGACCCCAAGTGAAGCTTGCCAATTTTCATGACCAGGCCCAGCAGTATTTTAACAAAAAATAATTTTTAAAAAGCAAAAATTTCTCCAATTAAAGCTTAATTTTGGTAACAGAAAAAATTAAAATACTAATTTTTCTAATTTTTAGTAATAAAATATTGATTAATATTAGTAAATTTCATATTAAAAATTAAAATAAATTATTTTTTAAAATTTTTATAAAAATTAGGTAGGAATTAATTAAAATACAAACGAAAAAATAAGTTTATTTAGACATGCACTAAAAATTTAGAGCAAAATTTAGATTTCTTACAAAATGAATTTGTAATAATTACGCCATCCATATAATTTGGAGGTCAAGATAAACATTAAAAAAGGTAGGGCTCGAGTCCTATTCAAGGAATTAAATGTGGAGAACTGACAATAATTGATGATGGATATATACCTAAAATTGTGTCGAAAATTTAAAGAAGAGGTTGAAATGGGTGTCCCAAATGACTGACCACCAAAAGGCACTTTGGTGGGCTGTCGTTGTCTTTTGTCTTTGTATCTATTTAGTATTAAAGTTTAAGGTCAAAATTGTTTTTCAGATAAAAATTAATATTTTATATATTATTATAAAATACGGTTTAAAAAATTATTTTATTATTTTAATATTTTAATAATTAAAATTTATTAAATTTTTTATATTAATTCTTTTAATATTTTCTAATTAATATCTTTAAAAAAAATATTTTTTTAATAATAATTTCAATAATAATATAAAACGAACTCTAAATATTATTGGAAGGAATAGTAAAAAATTCTGAAAAGATTAATTTTTTGTAAATCATAAATCATATATAAAAGATTCATTGATGTATAAAAAAATATATGTTTATGTTTAGTATAATATTAATTTTTTTATTAAATTATGAAATAAATTATATATTTATCTTGTTGGAATTCTAATTGGAGTCTACTGTGTAAAAAAAAAAAAGAACTGTTTAATTACCTTCGATTTTAACAATTTGAAGGCCTCTAAAAAACATCCAAAATAAGAATAATATAAACAACCTCTGAACAAAATTTATTTATTTAGCTAGCCAACCACTCTCATTACTTGCTCTCTCGTAAAGTTGAAATACTATAGCCCCATTATTTAATGTTGACATTGAAATATTAAAGAAAAAGAAAATTTTTTAGAAAAATATTATTTTAAATATCATTAAAAATAATACATTTTAAAAAATACATTAAAAATTTTTATAATTAAGATATATATTAAATTAAATTTAAATTAATTTTTAATATTTTTAATTAATATATTTTAAAAAATATTTTCTCTGCTAATAACAATACCTCAAATCCTTAGTATACACCTATCCATATCTTTATTGCTTTTCAAATACACATAATGGCAATGACCAAACCCATTCTTCTTTCTGTCACTATCTTGAATAAAATTGCCCCACAGTCTCCTCAACAACCCCATTAAGAAGCCCTGCTCCTTGCTCTTCAGTAGTCACACTCACTTACAATTCTAGCTAAAACCATCTCTCTCTCTCTCTCTCTCTCTCTGAGTAATTTTGTTTACTCTCTTAGATCTTCAAGAAAATGGCTAAGGGAAGAGGCAGTGCAGTGGTGGTCTTCGTGTTTTTGTCCATTTTGGTGCTCCAATTTGAGGTGGGTAGTGCAGCAACCTTTACTGTTGGAGATTCTAAAGGTTGGACCTTTAATGTTGCTGGTTGGCCTAAAGGAAAGCGCTTTAGGGCTGGTGACATAATTGGTAAGTGGATCTAGTCTGATTTTTAGATTTTCCATTTAATTGCCTTTTGCCAATCTTTCTCTTTTCTTCAATTGCCTTAAAATTACCAAGAAAAGGTATTTTATTATTATTATTATTTTTTAAGAATCTCTTAATCCAAGATCATTCAATCACGCCTAAGAGAGATAAAATTAAATTGGAATTTACCTTCCTTTACATACTAAGTACGCTATTGCTTGAATTATGTTGTAGTGTTCAACTATAGTCCTGCAGCACACAATGTGGTAGCAGTGAACAGGGCAGGTTACAGTACATGCAATGCTCCAAAAGGTGCCAAAGTTTATACATCAGGGAAGGATAGGATCAAGCTTGTGAAGGGCCAAAACTTCTTCCTCTGCAGCTTTGCTGGGCACTGTCAGGCTGGAATGAAAGTAGCCATAACTGCTGCGTGATCTAGCTAGCTAATTAAGATCAAGACATTTGGGATTTTTATTTTTATTTTTTCTTCACTTTATATATGTAATGATAGGTTTTGGTGTTAGGAAAGTTACTGATCAATGTGTCTTTGTGGTGGTGTGTGACTTGATTTTGTGGGTGGGTTGGTGTGGCTTCTGGCTAGGCTGCCAAATATATAGATATAATGTTGTGAAATAAAATGGAGAAAAATAATAGGTTGGTTAGATTTTTCTTTTTTAAATCTGGTCTATGTCTATTATGGATTTAAGATGTAAGATATATGGTGAAATCAACTTATTAAATACATGGATCTCATTTATTTATGTGTGTTCATGATTGATCTGGTTTAGGTAAGAATTTTCTTGGAATGAGTCAGGGGATTGGCTTTAGTTTCATGGGATTTTGTTCTTTGTTTCTAATGAAATAATAATCTTTTATAATCTAATTTAGAGAATTGTGTGATTGTGTATTATTTGAAATTTTATATATGATATTACCGTATATTGAATTTAAAGAATCTTAAATATTTGTAAAATGATTTTCTAAAAAAAAAAATATTTTCATTCAATTAATCCTCTGCAGCTTTGCTGGGCACTGTCAGGCTGGGATGAGAGTAGCCATAGCCGCTGTGTGATCTACCTAGCTAATTAAGATCAAGACATTTGGGATTTTTTTTTTCTTCACTTTATATCACTTTCTATATGTAATGATAGGTTTTGGTGTTAGAAAAGTTACTGATCAATGTGTCTTTGTGGTGGTGTGTGACTTGCTTTTGTGGGTGGGTTGGTGTGGCTTCTGGCTAGGCTGCCCAATTATAAAGATATAATGTTATGAAATAAAATGGGAAAAAAGAATAGGATCGGTGGATTTTTTTTACCTAAGTCTAATCTATTATAATTTAATATACAAGATATATGATGTAATTTATTTATTAAATATATGGATCTCATATATTTATGTGCGTTTATAATGAATTTAGTTTAGGTAAGAATTTCCCTAGGATGAATTAGGGGATTGGCTTTAGTTTCATAGGATTTTGTTCTTTGTTTCTAATGAAATATTAATCTTTTGTAAATCTAATTTAGGAAATTGTGTGATTGTATATTATTTAAAATTCTATATATGTTATTACCATATGTTGAATTTAAAGAATCTTAAATATTCATAAAATGATTTTTAAAAAAATTTTATTTGATTACGATTAAAATTGAAATTCAAAATTTCAAAGAATTTAAGGCTATTTGAATATCATTCAACTAAAATTAATTGTATTATTTTATTTATTGAATAAAACACAAATTATATATATATGTTTCAAAAATTTTATATAATGAAATCCTAAAAATGTAGTATAATATGATGGTTTTAAAATCTTGGATTTTATACACGTATGAGAGAGAGAGAGAGAGAGAGAGTTCTCTTTAGGAAGTCAAATTCACTATATCAAAAACACAATATCTATGGGATCGAACCATATATTTGATATGATTCCAATTTAATAGGTAATTAATGAGAGACACAATTAATCCTTTGGCCACTAGAATTTAAGAGCCCAAACTATTGAGATAATCCACACCCAATTTCAGTATAATTTTTTCTTAATTTTCATAGGAAAAGGTTGTTTTCTTTCTTCTTTTCAAGAAATGGCCATGGCAAGAGAAGGTGAAATTCTGGCAATTTTGGTGCTATTTCTTATGCTTCTGCTGCTTCATTTCAAGACCACTCAAGCAGCTACCTACACTGTTGGAGATGGTTTAGGTTGGTGTCCAGACGTAAGCATGGAAAGTTGGCCTGAAAATAAGAAGTTTTATTCTGGTGACACACTTGGTATGTATCAATTATATTAAAATTAACAACATTCAATTAAAAGATTTCAAATTCAAATTCTTTTTTTTTAAATACCCATTAATAAATTAATTAAAATTTTTAATTTCTAAGAAGGATTTGGTGTGTACATATATATGCAGTGTTCAACTATGATGCTGATTCATATGATGTGGTTGTGGTGGATCAACGAGGGCATGATACATGCACAGTTACTGCGAATGCTAAAGTTTTTGATTCAGGACATGATCAAATTAAGCTTGTTTTCGGAGCAAATTACTTCATTACTAGTAATCCTGAAGATTGTCAACTAGGTATGAAGATGGCGATCAGCGCCGCCAGCCACCGCTCCGCCAGAAAATCATCTGCTACTGTCACCAATGTCAGAATTAAGAGGGGCCAGTAGGGGTCATTGCCTTCGTAGCCAAAAAATAATCCCACCTATAATGGTATTTTTGGGTGGATGAATTCTGCTCCCCCAGATAGGAATAATGTTGCCCCTTCTAAATTAGACTTTTTTTTTTTTTAAATATTAAGTCCAATTGTTCTCTATAATTTCATCTTTGCCCATTTCATGATTCAAAATAACTTGCCCATCAAAATAACAAATTATAATTGCTTATATCCATTTAACATATAATTAAGGTGAATTATAATTGCTCTCTACCATTGCTCAACTTAATTTTTTTCTCATCTATTCTCTTTATTATTCTCTATTTTTTTTAATTTTATTCCATAATTTTGATAATTTTATTTATAATTTTTTTTAAACTTGATATTTAATATAGATGGATGAAAAATTTGATGGAAATTTTTATTAATTTTTAACAACTCATATTTATTTTTGTAATATATATATATATTGTGAACTTTTAAATTTTTTTTGTAAAATTTTAATTTATTACTTTTATAATTATGCATATATTTGAATTGTAAACGAAAAAATTTTAAGATAATAAAATTAATAAGTTAACATCATGGATAAAATTAAAATTATTTATATGTATTTTATGTGAAATAAATTTTTAAAATTTAGAAATTATTACTTTAATTTAAATTAAAAGTGACCACTATTTTTTACAACGGAAAAAAATTATAAGATTTTCTCCTTAATGCTAATTCTTGATTCCGTCGTTGACTGCCACTACTGCGAGAAAGGCAGAAGATTAATCACAAACTATATATGAAGGGATTGATGGTCATTTTGTGATCTATCCTATCATATTCTCCTGATTAATAAAATTTCGTTCTAATTTAATTTCCTAGAAAGGAAAGGAAAGGAAAAACTAATTAAATTAACGAAGTGGAAAAGAAAGAAAAAATAAAAAGGGGGCATGATTCTATAAATGAATTTACTTGGAATCCATAATAAAAAAATTCCTAAAAAATTTTACATAAAAATTGGAAGTTACAGGTTATTCATTACTGGATTATTATAATTTAACATGCTTGGATAAGTTAGGACATGAGATAATCCTATATAGGCAGCAGTGTCCAAGTTCTTGAAACTTATATATATAATATTAGTATTATTTAATTAATCTTATTGTTAATTTAAAATTTTAAATTAATATCCGCATTTTAAGGGATTGAAATTGTTATTTTATTAAGTATTTTGATTAAATTATTTGTTAAATAATAAATTATTTGCTTATATTTATTTTATTTTATTCGGTTTGGTGGAGATATTTTAAAGAAAAGAAAATAATAATAATAATAATAAATTTAAAAAAATTATTTATTATATTAATTAATATAATTTAGTTTTGTTAACTTTTTAATCCCTTCTATTATTTTTTTATATATAAACTATCATGATTCTCTTTTTCTTATTTCTTTATTCACATATCTCTTCTCCTCTTCACTCACACCTTTATCCTCTTTACTCTCTCTATTTGTATGTGTATAAAAATTAATCATTTTCTTAAATCTCCAAGTAATTAATCAAGATGATAGTATAGGAAAATTATTTTTCAATAGAAAAAATATAAAAATATGCCTCAAAAATTGAATGAAAATACTTGAATAATTTTTTTAAAGTTAAATTTATATTGAACCTTCACATAGCAAAAATTTCATTCTCATACGGGAATAAGTTTTTCAAAATAGTCTTTTCAAAATACAAGAATTAATTAATTAGCTTCAATAAGATAAATGAATTAAATAGAAGTATTTTTCAAAATATAAAGGTTAAATAATTAGATTCACTAAAATAAAGAAACTAAATAGTAGTTTGACAAACATTATTAGCATAAAATTTGATGAATCGATTAACTAAATAGTTTAACGAAAATAAATATATGAATTAAATAATATATTTTTTAAAATATAATAACTAAATAATTAATTTCATTAAAGGCAGTAATTAACTAATAATTTTTTCTTGAATAAAATATTTAGTTATATTTATTTTATTTTATTTTATGGTTTTTGGTGGAGATATTATGAAGAATACTACTGCTACTAATAATAATAATAAATTAAGGAAAATTATGGAAGTCTTCTCTCCTCCCCCCTCACGCGTTTCGATCGAACGGAAGCCCTCCATATATTTGGGATACCATATAATCCACACCCTATCTCACTATCCTATGGCCACTAGCTAGTATTTAACAGCACAAACTATTGATATAATCCACACCCATTTTCAATATAATTTTCCTAGGAAAAAGAAGAAAAAGATTTCTTTCTCTTTTCAAGAAATGGCCATGGCTAGAGAAGGTGAAATTCTGGCAATTTTAGTGCTATTTCCTATGCTTCTGCTGCTTCATTCCAAGACCACTCAAGCAGATACCTTCATTGTTGGAGATGATCTGGGTTGGACTGCAAACGCTAGCGTGGGAACTTGGCCTCAAGGAAAGACGTTTTTTACTAGTGACATACTTGGTATGGATCAATATATTATATCAATATTAAAAAAAAAGATTTCAAAATTACTTTCTTTTTATTAAACCCATTAACAAATTAATGAAAATTTTCCTTTTTTTTTTTTAAGTTTTAAGAAGGATTTGTTATGTGTATACACAGTGTTCAACTATGATTACCAATTGTATAATGTGGTCATGACGGATCAAGTAGGGTATAATTCATGCACAATTACTACGAATTCTCAAGTGTTTGAATCCGGACATGATCGAATTCATCTTGTTTTCGGAGAAAATTACTTCATGACTGGCAATCCTAAAGATTGTCAACTTGGTATGAAAATGGCGGTCACGGCAGAAAATTAACCGCTGCTGCCACTACTACAGTGACAATGGCAGAAGATTAATCGAAAACCATATATGAATCTTGTGGGTGCTTGACATTAGCAAAGTGAATGTAGCCTAAGTAACACGTAAATAAAAGAGTGTTTTGGGGTTTTCAGAAAATAAAAATGCATTCATATGGATCTAAATTACAGAATTCTTCTTGTGTTCTTCATGCATTCTCCTGGCTAATAAATTAAACTTCGTTCTTTAATTTCCTATGAAAGAAAAAATAAATAAATAAAGTATCGAAGAGGGTGAGAAAAAATGTCTCCATTCAATATGTATAATATATATAATTGACTAAAAAAGTTAGCATGCAGGATATTTTTTATGTCAACTTAGAGAGTCTAGAGGACATGAACCACCCTCAAAAGAGAGATGATAGTGGAACGAGGAAGTACAAAAAGCAGTGAAGAGAAAGAGAGAATGGTATAAAAAATTACCTAAGTGTGATAATAATAAGGCGTATGAACAGTACAAGATAGCAAAAAAAGAGGCGAAAAAGGCAATTAGTCATGCAAGAGCGCAGGTGTTTGAAAAGATATATGAGAAACTTGAAACTAAAGAAGAGGAGAAAGATATTTATAGATTAGCAAGGAGGAGAGAAAAGAAATGTCAAGATCTCAATCAAGTTTGGTGCATTAAGGATAAAGGAGGAAAAGTATTGGTGAGAGATGAAGACATTAAAGAAAGATGAAGAAATTATTTTTATGATTTCTTTAATAATAGTCAAAGTGGTAATAGCGTGAATATAGACTACAAATCAATAGAAAAGAATATAAATTATACTAGAAGGATTAGATCTTCAGAAGTAAAGGAAGCACTTAAGAGAATAAAAGTGGGTAAAGCTTGTGGACCCGATAGAATACCAATTGAAGTATGAGAGTGTTTGGGAGATATGGGAGTGGCATGATTAACTAAATTATTTAATAAGATTCTAAACTCAAAGAAAATGCCTGATGAATGGAGGATGAATATTTTAGTACCTATTTTTAAAAGTAAGGAAGACATATAGAGTTGATTAATCTATAGGAGAATTAAACTCATGAGCCATACTATGAAGCTGTGGGAGAGAGTTGTGGAGCATTGACTATGTATTGACACTTCTATCTCTCTCAATCAATTTGGCTTCATGTCCGATCGTTCGACTATGAAAGCGATCTTTCTCATTAGAAGCTTGATGGAGAAATATAGAGATGTGAAGAAAGATTTACCTATGGTTTTTATCGATTTGGAGAAGATGATACACTTGAATTGTATAGATGTTTTTAAGCATCTTTGCGTTCTATTTTATAGCATTTAGGCAGGTATTTTCATACATAATAGTTGATTTTATTAGTTTTCGTAATTTCTATTGTAAAACCCTTAACTCCATGTTTTCTACATCATTTCAGGTGTTTGGGTGAAGCTACAGAAGTATAAGAGTGCAAGAAAAGCTTGGAGGAGTCAAGAGACAGAGAATTGCTGCTGATGCAAAGTACACGGGTCGTGTAAACCAAGCCCAGACCCGTGTAAATCTCTGCCAGAAGAAAGCTAAGAGAATCGATGAGAAACACAAGTACACGGGTCGTGTAGCGAGACTTATGTGATTTGCAGGGACCCGTGTAAGTCTCTAACCGAACGCAAGCTTGAAGAAACTTATGGGAATAATAGTACACGACCCGTGTGATCAGGGCCATGTAGTTGGCATAGACCCGTGTAACTTTCTGTGCAAAAACAAGACCACGCGATTCTCTTCCAGCAAGTTACACGGCCCTACTTTGTGGGACTCGTGTAGTGACACACGGGCCATGTACTATGCTGCAGCTAGTTTTATAACTCGAATTTCCCTCCTATTTTCGAATAAAAATGAGACTCCTAAGGCCTTTTGGACTCAGAGTAACCTCACCCTAGAGCAACTAATATAAATAGAAAAGAAAACGTCAAAAGAAGGGGTTGGAAAAAGACGACTGTCGCGGGGAGAGCTACTGAAGGCTGCAGCTGTCGGGCTCCGCATCGCTACCAAAAGAAGTTCTCCAGCTGAAGTTCCACAAGATCAAAGCTGCAAACTATCTTCAATTTCTTCGTTTCATCTCCCTAGACAGATTTCTATTGCTTTATTTCTTTACATGGTTTTCTTTTTACTATTTTTACCTTTAATCATGATGTTTGTTGAACTCACCATGAGTGAGTAGTTTCTTTATTCTGGATTTAGGAGAGTAATGCTTGTAATTATTATTATGGATGAACATTAAGTTTTATTTACTGGATTTGAGATTCGTTTCTTGATTTGATTTCTTGTGATCCTAATGCATGCTATGTGATGGTACCCACTTAGACATGATTGTAGATGTTGATTGAAGGACTGAAAGGTGAAGATTAACATTAGAAAATCAAGATCTTGAACCTAGGAATTCTGACCTAGACATAGGCTGATACCTTTGTGGAACCTAAAAATTGGTCAAAGATCTTAAAGGATTTTAATTAATTTGATCATCACGAAAGTAGGGTTTGAGTTAATTAAAATACACCCTAGATGCCTTGAGAGAGGATTTAGGATAACTTAGGGCTAATTTCCATCAAGGAAAACGATCCTCAATTCAGTAAATAAATGAGATAACATCCCTAATAAGATTCAAGTGTGAAATCTTAACTCCAGAATTGTTCCAAAAATAGATTACTTCATTTTAAGTTTACCATTCTAGTGTTTAGAGTTAACAACCTTACTCCCTAAACATTCGAAAGCCTAGACAGTCAAAATTGTTGTGTAATTGGTACTTGCTAAACCAAAAATCCTCGTGGGAACGATACTCTACTTATCACTTTATTACTTGTTAGCGATCCGTGCACTTGCGGGGTTGTAAAACCAGACAAACAAGTTTTTGGTGCCGTTGCCGAAGATTGCTTTGGCTTTAGTAATATCAAGCGATAGGCAATTTAGCTGATTTAGGCAATTATATTTATTATATAATTTTATTTTACTGGTTACATTTTTCTTCTTTTCTCTCAGGTTCTCGATCAGGTATGTGACCAGAACAAGGCCAGAAGAAGAAATATTGGACTGTGATCCGGAAATAGACAGAACTCTGAAAGCCATCAGGAGAGAAAGGAAACATCAAGAGCACAGTCAAGGAGATCCTGAATTTCCAACCATGGGTGATAATAATGACAGACCAAGATGCTTAAGAGATTACAGAGCTCCATCTGTCCAAGGATTTCAGCCCAGCGTCACTAGACCCACAGTGGAAGCCAACAACTTTGAATTAAAACCAGCATGGCTCCAAATGATTCAACAAACCCAGTTTGTAGGTTCGCCCACAGAAGACCCACACTATCACCTCTAGTGCTTTCTTGCCCTATGTGATACATTCAAGATGAATGGAGTGTCTGATCAAGCAATAAGACTCAGAGCATTCCCATTCTCCCTCCGGGACAGAGCAAGGAAGTGGTTACTTTCTCAACCAGCTGGAACGTTCACTAATTGGGAGAATCTCTCTCAAGCTTTTCTAGCAAGGTACTTTCCACCTGTAAAAACTACAAAACTAAGGCTTGAACTCAGCACCTTCAGACAAAAGGAGGGAGAATCACTATATGACGCATGGGAAAGATATAAAGACCTGCAAAGAGAATGTCCACACCATGGTATAGAAGATTGGCTATTAGTGCAAAACTTCTATAATAGGTTACTACCCTCTATAAGGAGCACAGTTGATTCAGCTGCAAAAGGTGATCTAATGGAGAAAACAGTGCCACAAGCACTTGAACTTCTAGAAAGGGTGGTATACCATAACTATGAGTGGTTGAATGAAAGAGGAAATGCAAGGAAAACTATAGGTGTACTAAAAGTAGATGCCCTAAGCATGATAAATGCTCAATTTGATCAGCTCACAAGGAAACTTGAGAAGATGCAAGCCAACGCAGTTAGTACAAGCAGTCATCATGAAGACGGCTATGGAGGGGGATACATGAATTCAGAATACAATAATTTCAATGAACCCTCCTCAGAACAGATGAACTATGTGAATAACAGAGGAAACTTCAACTAGAGGCAGTCCAACAATCCATATTCAAATACTTACAACCCTGGATGGAGGAACCACCCAAATTTCTCATGGTCCAATCAGCAGAACCAGCCAATAAAAAAGCAACAAGGGTACAAACCACTAGCACCCCCTGGATTTCAGAACAGAGGTCAAAACTTTGCACAGTCATCACTAAATCTCCAACCTCAATAACCTAAACTGAAAATGGCTATGGAAACCATGATGGAAGGGTTCCTAGCAGCTCAATAAGAACAAACTGAATTTATTAAACAGTTGACTTCCAGAGTGGACCAACTAGCTACTCACAACAAGATGCTAGAGAATCAGATCGCTCAATAAGCAAGCTCTTCAAGTAAGGCTGCTGGCAAACTACCTAGCCAACCAGAA